>NC_045956.1:40059548-40359548 GCF_010909765.2 Amblyraja radiata | reverse complement strand
TTACCTGGTCTTTCAAAGATGTAGGTTATTATTCCTTGAATACTTCCAGTAATTTAGCCACCACAGCCCTCCACATTAGAGAATCCCAGAGATTCACCACCCTCTGTCAGAAAGAATTCTTAAATGCTTAAATGCCTATCTCTTAATCTTGTAACACCGTCCACCCGGGTGAGAAAGAGACTTTTGTGACGTTGTGGCTACTAATGATACCGAGTGAAGATTCTAAGACCACACATTGGAGGCAAAGTGCTGGAGGAACTCTGCAGGGCAAACAGTATCTGAGAAGTGACACTTTGATGCTGATGCTGAGAGGTGATACTTTGTGTCGGGACTCGTTTTCAGTGAGGTAGAAAGCAGCTCAGGACGCTCTCTAGATGTTGGTAGGATAACTCAGTCGCCTGATAACAGTTGGGAAAGAACTGTCCATGAATCTGGAGGTGTGTGTTTTCATAATTCTATACCTTTACTTTTATACTTAACTTTCTACGGCTCTATCATCCATGAAATCAATCATAGGAGCATAACATATGTTTAAAACTGTACCATACTGTTTCATTCTATCTTTGTACAGATTTATGGATCCTGATTTGCATAAAAAGAAATAGAAGAAAATCGGAAATAGTTGCATTTAACCCTTTATACTTACTTTGTCTCTTAATAATATTACATCCGCTTTATTGTTTTGCACCACCACCAAACCCATTGTTTCCGATAATATTTAAAAATGTACCAATCTCTATCACATTTCTGACAGCGCTTGACGAGCTGAATGTAAGATCAGTGCTCCCCTTGTCTAGGAAGTCTGGAACCTCTGGTCACATTATCAGGACATAGTAGGAGGCTCCCCTCGGCCATGACTGACCATGGGTGATGCACCCTGGTCGGATGCAAGCCTGGGCAATGTCATATGGAGGACATGTTGTTGCCCATGCAGCACATCCCCCCCCCTCTCCACATCGCTGATCGATCCAAAGGAACAGCAGGGCCATTACAGTTTGGCACCAGTGCCGTCGCAGGAGCTGCCAGAGCAAGGTTGTAGACAACGACGAACTGCCTTAGGGGCTCCGACTCTGGATTTTCTTGAGGTTTACTCCTGGAGCCTTTTCCATGACTGGATATGGCTACAAGTCAGTGGAGGTTTTAAATCAGAGTTTTCCCTCTCCTAATTGACTGCCTTCCCAAGCTGACAAGCCCCACCTGCCCGAGACGCGTGGGGGTGTGAGCGTCTACCTTCCTGTGCAGGTCTATAGCACCTGCCCACTGATATAGAAGAAGACATTGATGGGCCGGGTGAGGAGAAATGTCATCACTCGGAGCATAGTAAACCCATGGAATTCTCCAGCACTGAAGGCTATGGAAGCTAAATCCGTGAATATATTTTTTAAAGAAATTTATAGATTTCGAGATGCAAAAGACATTGGGGATACAGGGAGAGAGAGCAGAAATAGAAATAGAGGATTAGCCGCAACATATTGAAGAATGGGGAGTCGGGAAGGAGAAGTGCTTTGATCCTATTGCTATCTTAAAATATTTTATATATGTTTCCTTAGTCTTGAACATATTTAGTGACTGAAACATAGAAACATAGAAAATAGATGCAGGAGTAGGCCATTCGGTCCTTCGAGCCTGCACCGCCGACTGAGCCTCAATTGCCCTGTTGGATAGTCAACTCATCACCCTCTTTCTTCTCATCTGTCTTGAATGGCCAACTTCTTATTCCAGAACATCAACTTCTTTCAGATAGATAGATAGATAGATAGATAGATAGATAGATAGATAGATAGATAGATAGATAGATAGATAGATAGATAGATAGATAGATAGATAGATAGATAGATAGATAGATAATGCTATCTTAAAATATTTTATATATGTTTCCTTAGTCTTGAACATATTTAGTGACTGAAACATAGAAACATAGAATATAGATGCAGGAGTCTGAAGAAGGGTTTCGGCCCGAAACGTCGCCTATTTCCTTCGCTCCATAGATGCTGCTGCACCCGCTGAGTTTCCCCAGCAATTGTGTGTAAGATAGATAGATAGATAGATAGATAGATAGATAGATAGATAGATAGATAGATAGATAGATAGATAGATAGATAGATAGATAGATAGATAGATAGATAGATAGATAGATAGATAGATAGATAGATAGATAGATAGATAGATAGATAGATAGATAGAGGCGTCACAGCTTAAGGATAAGGGGGAAATCCTTTAGAACCGAGATGAGAAGAACATTTTTCACGCAGAGAGTGGTGAATCTCTGGAACTCTCTGCCACAGAAGGTAGTTGAGGCCTGTTCATTGGCTATACTTAAGAGAGAGTTAGATGTGGCCCTTGTGGCTAAAGGGATCAGGGGGTATGGAGAGAAGGCAGGTACGGGATACTGAGTTGGTTGATCAGCCATGATCATATTGAATGGCGGTGCAGGCTCGAAGGGCCGAATGGCCTACTCCTGCACCTATTTTCTATGTTTCTAATCTCTAATCATGTAAGTAAAACGCCTTTCTATAAGTTTTACAGGAATGGATGATGAAACATTTTTCCACTTTGTGTTTCATCTGCCATATCTTTGCCTATTTCATTTAACTTGTAGAAACCCACTTGAAAGGGACCACATCACCCCGATCCTGGCCTCTCTCCACTGGCTCCCTGTGCGGTTCCGTATAAACTTCAAGATTCTCCTCCATGTCTACAAAGCCCTCAATGGGCTTGCCCCCACCAACATAAAAAGTCTTCTCACCCACCACTCCACCTCCAGGCCCCTCAGATCGGCCGACTTGGGGTTGCTGAATATCCCACGGTCTAGGCATAAGCTCAGGGGCGACCGCGCTTTTGCGGTTGCAGCCCCTAGACTGTGGAACAGCATCCCCTTTCCCCATCAGAACTGCCCCCTCCATCGACTCTTTTAAGTCAAGACTAAAGACTTATCTATACTCCCAAGCCTTTCCTGACATCCTCTGAGTGAGGGCTACATGTATATATGTATGTAGTTTGTTTTGTTGTGCTATTCTTATAACAAATATGTAAAGCACTTTGGCCAACGAGAGTTGTTTTTTAAATGTGCTATATAAATAAATGTGACTTGACTTGACTTGACTTGAAACCATTTTACATTTTTCGCACAACGCACTCTATCACCTAACTTTTAATTATCACAAACTTGGATTCATTATTCCTGTTCCCTTCTCTTGGTTTTTCAGTCACAACACAAAACTCTTTTACTTCTTTCAGTCATCTGCACAGTGGTGGCCATTTTGCACACCCCTTCAACCAATAATTTTGCTGAACTCTCTATTTGGCAGCTAACACAATAAATGATGATTGCACCCTGTCCTGCCATATCTGGAGACACTTGTTTTTTACTACTACCTCCAAATTACTATGTTGCTGCTCCCTCAAGCAGCAACCATCTAAACTTCTTAACAAAGTAGCTATTCATAGTGGCAAGTAATAAGATTAGAATTTTTATAAAAACATTCTTTATTGAAAACAGTCGGCATTCATCAACCACAGCAATGGTTGTCACAATGTATTATCAAACGATTACAATACTTAAAAGAGTCATTGCCATTTATTATACTGGAATGATCATCATCACTGTTTGCATAAGTGTTCTGGCAAAATCCTCTTTTAACCTTTTTCATTGTTTGTTCAGGTACATGAATAGAGTATCAAGTGTTATTGAATCTGTTTGTGCATGCTTTCAAGCTCTGTATGCTCTGCCCTCTGGGAGATGAAAGAAGTGCAAATGGCCATGAAGTGGTGGGCCTTAATTATGTTGGCTGCTTTCCTGAGGCAGCATGAAATGTAGATGGATTCAATGGGGGGGGGGGGGGGGGGGGGGGAGGATCTGTGGAAATTGATGAGACTCTTTGGAGACTTCTGAGGATGTAGAGATATAGAACATAGAACATGGAACAGGACAGCACAGGAATGGGCCCTTTGGTTCACAACATAATATCCAGCTGAACTCCCTGATCATATCTGCCTGCAAGTGATCCATATCCCTCCATTCCCTGCCAAATCATGTGCCTATATAAAAACTTCTTAAATGCTACTATCATCTCTGCTTCCACCTCCACAATGCGTTCTAGGCCCACACCACCTTCTGTGTAATAAACATGCCCCACACATCTACATTATACATTTCCCCCCTCTCACCTTATACCAATGCCCTTTTGTGTTGGACATTTTCACCATGGGGAAAAACATTCTGACTGTCTATCCAATCTATACCTATCATAACTATATATACTTATATCAAGTCAAGATAGAACTTTACTTTACTTCAATAAGTAAAGATATGTAACTTTACTTATGTAAAGTTTTGTACATAATGTAAAATGAGAAGATACTTCTCTTTTCTCTTTTAAAGAGAAAGTCTTTACTCTACTTTCTCTTGTAAAGCTTAGAGAAAACTTTACTGTGCTTTCTTGGTTGTAGCATTGATGTGGTTGGAGCAGAGTAAATGGTTGGTGATATTTACGCCTTGGAAATTTAAGCTCTCGGCTAACTCCACTTCAGCACCAATGATATAGATGGGGGGGTGTACTCCACCCCATTTTCGGAAGTCGATGACTAGTTTTAGTTTACTGTGATTGAGGGGGAGGTTGTTGTCAAGTGGCAAGAGCGTTGAATTGTCATATGCAATGGGACCAGAACAATTAAATTCTTACTTGCTAGAGCTTTACAGGCACATCAAGAGCAGTAACACATCAAATAAATATACAATTTTATCAGTTATTCAAGGTAAATCAGACTATTACAGTGAAGCCAAAGGATGTAGTTATAACCATTGTGGTACAACGTCCTGAGTAGTTCAGTGCTGAAGAAGGGTTGTAGTTAGTCTTGTGCACAGTAGATCAAGAGCCTAATGGTTGATGGAAAGAAGCTGTTCTTGATCCAGGAGATAATGAAATTGAAGGCCTTGGGGATCTGGCACAGAGGAGGAGATATGGCCTGGGGCAGATGAGGGGGAGGGGAGGAGAGAGGGGAAGCAGGAGGGGGCAAGATGGTAGAGGGGAGAGGAGGTGGGGAGAGAGGAGATGGGGGGAAAGATGAGGGGAAAGAGATCAGGGGGAGAGGGGAGAAAGAGATGGGGGAAAGGGAGGGGGGTAGATGGGAGGGGAGGGGAGAGGGGGTTGGAGGAGGGGAGGGTGGGGGTGTTGGTGGGGGGTAGAGGGAGGTTGGTGGGGGTTAGAGGGTTAGAGGGGGGTTGGAGGAGGGGAAAGGGATGGTGGAGGAGGGGAGATGGGTGGGGCGGAGAGTGGAGGGAGGGGGAGATGGAGAGGGGGAGAAGAGGGGAGGGGGAGGAGAGCGGGGAGGGGCGGAGAGAGGGGGGAGGAGGAGGGTGGAGGGGGAGAAGATGGGGAGAGGGAGGGGAGGAGGGGGAGAGTTGGGGGAGAGAAAAGGAGGGGGCGAGGTGGAGGGGGAAGAGAAGAGGAGGGGGAAGTAGAGAAGGAGAGGGGGTGAGGAGAGGGGTGGTTGGAGAGGGTGAGGAGAATAAGAGGTGGAGGGTGGAGGGGGGTAGAAGGTAGGGGGGCAGAGTGGAGGAGGGGGAGAGGTGGGAGGAGAGAGGGTGCTAGAAGTGGTGGGGGGAGGGGGGGGGTGGAGAGAGATTGGAGGGAGTGGCGGGGGAGAGAGAGGAGGGGGGAGAGATGGTGGGAAAGAGAAGTGGGGAGAGAGAAGGGGGAGAGAGAAGGGGGAGAGAGAAGGGGGAGAGAGAAGGGGGAGAGAGAGAAGGGGGAAAGGCAGGGGGTGGAATGGAGGGAGTTGGGGGGAGAGAGAGAGTAGAGGAGAGGGGGGGAGGGTGAGGGGGGAGAGATGAGGGGGGTTATTGAAGGGGAGGGAGAGAAAAGGGGGAGTTGGAGGGTGAGGTGAGGTGGAGGGGGGAGAGAAGAGGAGGGGAGGTGGAGGGTGGAGAGAAGAGGAGGGGGAGAAGAGGAGGTGGATGGGGAGAGAAGAGGAAGGGGTGGAGGGAATGGAGGAGAGGGGAGGGTGGAGAGGGGGGAGGATAGGAGTGGTAGAGGTGGAGGGAAAGGGGATTGGAGGGTGTGGAGAGGGAGGGGGTGGAGAGGGAGGGAGGTGGAGAGGGAGGGGGTAGATAGGGAGGGGGTCGAACAACTTGCTCTATTTGATCTTATTTGATTGTACACGCCAGACCACGTGAAGGTTCCAATCTCCAACACCAACATTGTGATGGCATATGTAAATGAAATCCATTGTGATTGTACATCTGTGAGATGGCTCTGTGACTCATGCAGCTGTTTGATTTTAGTGGAACCACCTGAAGGTTCCAATCTCCCAGCCCTGTCCCATTGTGATGTCATATCATAGGTAAATGAGATCCATTATGATTGGACATCTGTGAGATGGCTTTCTGACTCATTCAGCTGCTTGATTTTAAATTGTTTTTGATGTTTTTTACTAAAAAAGCAGGGAAATTAATAACCAAATGTTCTAATTTTCAAAACAATATGTGGTGGAGGAAAGACTACAGGAATATGTAAAAATTTATCCATTACGGCAAAGGGTGGAGGAGCTTGAAATAAAAAAATAATGTGATGCTTTATTTTCAACAATTAGATTTATTGTTCGCAGGTGAAATTCCAGTGCCTGCTCTCTTAATAAAGTCATTGCAGTTGGCACAGTGAGTATTTGCCTCAAACACCTTAACCAATTAATTAAAAAGAGGAACAGAGAAACAGCAACCCTACAGTGTCAAAACGATCATTGTTGTGGTTACACATGCGGCTGGTTAATTATCTTATAATTACACAGAACTTTCACCTCACAACTTGAAAAAATACAGAGCCACGAGAGAAACGAAGAGAATCTTCTAGCTGCAATTCTTTTAGCATATATTTTGTAAATCAGCGTTAACCCAAAAAGAGGAAATGTCGTAACCTGCAGGAATCATCATCAGACACTCAAGATAACTTAAGTCCACATATGAGTAGGTATGTGATTTGGGATATTATACATAAACAGTTGTGAAGGCATTCAAAGAATGCCAATGAATCAAGTAATTCTGACCTAATGCAATGTTAGGAATTTACATTTTGAAGCTCATTTCTTCATTTTAGAAATAAATGATTTGTAAGCTTTTCAGGAGGTCAAAAAAATTATATCGAACAATATAAAATTCTATGCAACATTACTTTAAAATTTATAACATTGCAAATAATATGAATTATGCATTAACCTTCACACAATTGGGGTTTTGGTGATGTGGTTAGCCATTAGACTCAATTGATGAGAGGACCATAATGCGTTGTCTTCATTGGTAAGAAAGCTTCTGCTTCTGAAATAATGATCTGTAAATTCAACTGGCATACATCGTAAATCAGAATGTATGCCAGAATTATCCAACGTTATTGTAACACATATCGATGATTGAATCAATCAATCAAGGTGACCAGAAAGGTGATCATACCCGCTGACTGGATCTAAATTTTAGTAAACCCTTACTTATTAGCTTAATCATTTAATCGGTAAAATAATAAAAGTTCCAATAAGAGTGAATGTTAACTGCACTGGGAATGAACCAAAGTTTCTAAAAGCTTTCATTCATGCATTAGTTTTTAGTGCAGCTTTTCTCTTATGAAAGAAAATAAAATTTTAAGATGCATTTCTATTTGATCGTGGCTTAAATGGTAGCATCTTAACTTCTGAGTCAGAATGCCTGGGATATAAGGCGAAAGCTCAAGCAGATTGTCTCTGCTTGTGTGTACGGATTGGATACACCAATGTCAGAGCAGCAGTCCTTAGCTGATCTTTGATCATTCTATAGCACTATTTGGGGAAAATCAAGGTGTTTTCCTGTTGACCTGGCCGATATTCCTCTCTCAGCCTAGAACTTTAATACAAAAACAGGTGACATAATCATGTACCGTTTCAGAGAACTTGCACTGGTTAAATTCTGTTTCAAGCATATCAACTGCATTATTGGTATTTGTTTTTGTTTATTATTGTCATTTGTGCCGATATATATGATACATTTAGTTTTGTGTGTTTTATATTAGCCACATTATGAAAATTGCATTGGTTATGAAGCATGTTTGGAAGTATTAAGAATACCCCAAGGTACTATGTTAATACAAATCATTTTTTTACTTTCTTTTACATCATCCAAACATTTGGAAACTATTTTGTCAACATCTGGATGTAGAGACGTTCCAGAGAAAGCCATCTGTCCTACTGTCAATAAGTGATTGCTTATAGCATGGGACAAACCAAAAGAAGCAGAGATGCAAGTCATCTGTACTGTAAAAACATAATTATTAGTTCAGTTTACAGATACAGTGCAAAAAGAGGTGCTTCGGCCGAGTCAGCGCCGAGCAGTAATCCCCGTACATTAACACACACTAGGGACAATCTACAATTTTACCAAGCCAATTAACCTACAAACCTGTACATCTTTGGAGTGTGTGAAGAAACCGGAGCTACCGATGAAAACTCATGCAGGGCACAGAGAGAATGTACTAACTCAGTACAGACAAGCACCCATAGTCAGGATTGAACATGAGACTCTGGCGCTATAAAGCAGCAACTCTCCCGCTGCGCCACTATGTCGCCATTGAGGTTTATGGGAGACTCATGCAATGGGTGACTGAATGTAGATGAGCATTATTGCAATAAATGCTTTATGAACAAACAGTTAAACTGTCTGCTCAATGGTACATTTACTGCAGTCTACATATGAAATGAAGAAGAAAGTAATCATGGAAAATTAGGCTCTCTCACTTCTTTCTGGTGACATACACCACATTGCCTGCAGGGCTGCATCTGTTTGTCAAAATCATAAATCAATAAATGCAAATTTTATTTCACTTGCAAATTGAAATCAGGATATGCGTCTGAACTGTTTTTTTCTATTGATTGATTTTGGCCCATTGGGTGTTGGTCAGCTCTTTATCTCCAGGCATAAAGAACTGTGGTAAGAATGGCTACAAAGATGTAACACCTTTCGATATCCTCTTTCAAGAAGGCAAATAATAGGGACAGAACCGTCAATAAATTAAAAAATGTTTTAAAAAAATGTTGGCTTTGCAATAGGGGCGGAGAAAGCAGGAAAAGAGGTTAGGGCAGCTTTCTCCTCCCTACTAAAATTACATACATGCATACATAGACAATAGTTCAAGAGTTCAAGAGACATTTATTGTCACATGCACCAATTGCTACAGTGAGATTTGAATTACCATACAGCCATACAAATAAAAAGTACGCAATACACGATAGAATTTAACATGAACATACCCATACAGCGGAATCAACGTTTGCCACTGTGAGGGAAGGCAATGAAGTTCAGTCCTCTCCCTCTTTGTTCACCCGTGGTCGGGGCCTTTTGGACCCTCCGCATTAGCCGCAACGGAGGGCCCAAAAGGAAACCTTATCCGTTTCTGGCCCTCTCGCCGGGATGATCGAAGCTCCGGTGTCGGAACAGAGAACACTCTCAGCGGCTTGGAGTTTCCGAATCAGCCACTTCCTACTGGAGACCACGGCTCCCAAAGTCCACAGGTTGAGCTGGGCGGAGCTTCAACACTGGCGATCGCCGGCAAGGACACCCAGGTCTCCTTGTACTTCCCCTTTTCCTAACCTGACACTTGGACACATGACAATAAAACTCTCTTGACTTCCCGTTCTTGCCACCAAAGTGGATAACATCACATTTATCCACATTATACTGCATCTGCCATGCATCCGCTCACTCACCCAACCTGTCCAAATAACCCTGCATCCTCACAGCATCCTCTTCACAGTTCACACTTCCAGTTTTGTGTCATCTGCAAATTTGCTAATGTTACTTTTAATTCTTTCATCTGAATCATTAATGTATATTGTAAATAGCTGCAGTCCCAGCACTGAGCCGTGCGGCATGCCACTATTCACTGCCTGCCATTCTGAAAGGGACCTGTTTATCCCTACTCTTTGATTCCTGTCTGCCAACCAATTTTCTATCCATGTCAATACCCTACCCCCAATACCGTGTGCTCTAATTTTGCCCACTAATCTCCTGTGTGGGACCTTATCAAAGGCGTTCTGAAAGTCCATGTATACTACAACCACTGGCTCTCCCTTGTCCACTTTACTTGTTACATCCTCAAAAAATTCCAGAAGATGTGTCAAGCATGATTTCACCTTCGAAAATCCATCCTGACTTGGACCGATCCTGTTACTGCAATTAGTCTGAAGAAGGATCCCAACCCAAAAAGTCACCTGTCCATGTCTCCCAAAGATGCTGCCTGAGTTACTCCAACACTGTATATCTTTTCTTATGTATTTGCAGTTCCTTGTGTCTACTGCTCATATGCCTCATGCATACTGCACACTGACCCATGTTAAACAAATTGAAGTCTCCTTTGATGAGATAAGCTTCATTACTATCCAGTCCAGCAGTGAAATAAAGTATCTGGTGCACAGAAGGAAGCAGTGTATACACAAAGACTAAATTTACTCTGCAATTGCAGATTTAAAAAAAATCAATGACTTGCCTCTGGGTGTCCCTTAATTCTAATTTTTCAGTGAAGTAACGCTCTCAAGCAAGCTTAGCTTTGGATTGCAGTTCAACAGAGAAACACCAGAAACATGCACCGTAGATATGTGTTTGCTCATCTCTGAGTTTTGCCTATGTTCATTACAGCACAGGAGTTAGAAACAAGCTGGAGGTCAGATCATAGTCCATAGTCAATAGTACTTTATTTTCACATGTACCAAGATACAGGAAAATTATTTGTTTTGCAATCAATCCAGTAAAATCATACTGTACGTCATCCCAATCTTACATAAATAAAAGAGTACACGATTGTAGTATTTAAACAAATAGTACATTTCTTTGAGACAGTACATGAATAGTCGTCACATTTCCGGTACTGTTTTGTACCTTTCAAGTTTCACGTTTTTATAAATGTCTTACCTTGGCCTTAAAGGCTTTTTATCCTTAAAATATTACGTCTTACCTTGGCCTTAAATGTTTGTTGCCCTCGCAGCGGCACTGGAACAGTGATGTAGATGTCTGCCTGGCCTGTCAATGCTCTCAGTATCCACCACCACAGCACACATGACCCAATACATAGACAAGTTGACCAAAATAATAAGATTCAGTTTGCTATTATGCCAGCCGTGTATCACGTGTATTCATTTGAATGGGGTAAACAAACTCAACGAAAATGTGCAGGAAACATTAAATTTACTTAAGCTTAATATTTTAGTTAAATGCATTTCAAAGTTTTTATTTTAATTCTCTAAATTTTAATTATATTTAAACACTTTCAAGCAGTTTTAATGCCTTCAACCATCATAAATGTTTTAAAGCAGCTTGTTGACAAAAGGTCATCAGTGCAGAGCACCAAACAATCTGCTGGAGGAACTCTACCAGCAGCTTTTGTCGGGGGGGGGAAGGGGGGTGGGGGCGGGCGGGGGAAGAGAAACAACTGTCAAGATATCAGTTCGACACCTTGCATTAGGATTCAGGGAACAGTGAACGGGGGTTCTCACAGACTGACAGAAAAGGAAAACTTCTTTAATGTTGGCATGCCTTAAGGAGACTTTGCAAAGGAGTATTGAAATGGAGACACAAGGGTGATGGGTATATGGAACGAGCTGCCAGAGGAGGTTGTTGACACATATACTATCACAGCATTTAAAACAGATTTGGTCAGGTACACGGATAGGAAAGGTTTAGACGAATATGGGCGCAATGTGTGCAAATGGAACTAACATGGAAGCACCTTGAGTTTCATGGATGAGTTGGGCTGAATGATCTGTTTCCGTACTGTATTAGTCTGTATCTAGACAAATGACTGCAGATACCGGAAACTGGAGCAAAAATCTTACTGCTGGAGGATCTCAGGGTGTCAAGCAGCATTTGTAAGAGGAAAGGAATCGTCAACCTTTTGAGCTGAGGCTCTGTATCAGGACAGGGTTCAGCCATCAGTGTGATTAGAGGTGGAACTTCAGGAATGCATGCAGACTGTCCACTAACATAAGGCTTAGCAGAGAACCCATAACACTGATATTTAAAGTAACCTTTGAATTCATTTTGGCAAAGCTCTGACTGGTTCAATGACCTATTTATTTCCAAGATCATAGGATAGGTTTGTGAAGTGAGGAACCGAGTCCCTCACTACAGCAACTGCAACCTGTACGTTTCTGCAGTCAGAGCAATTAAGGCCTTCGACCAAGTAGCTTTTTGGGACATGGTATTCCTCAGTATGTTGCTGCATGGTATTGTTCAGTGTTATTCAGCATTGTTGTTCAATGCTGTTCAGTGTCATGGGGAAATTGTTAGATTTGCATGATGCAAAGTGGTCATTGCCAGAACCTTGTGTAGCATCATGACCCTTTCCCACTTAACAATTCAGTTCACGATCCTTGGCACATTAGCGCTGGGTTGCTTCTCTGCTTTTTTGCTGAGCTAAAATGGATTACAGATCCCAATGTAGCATGCACTCCAGCTGCACATCCAGATACAGCCTCTCAGTCATGACATTAGCCTCCTCCTCCACCTCCTCTTCCCCTCCTCCTGTTGTTCCTCTTCCTCCCACCGCGGTGTGGCTGTTTTTCCATTGTGGTGAGATCATGCAGGATGCACAGTGTTCTTTGGTCAGTGCTGCAGGCCATACCCTAAGCAGTCCAGATGGCAGAATCTCACTAAAGACACAGATGGCATTCTGCTCTAAGTATCTAATGCCCCTTTGGCGTGGGTTATATTTGCACTTTCCAATGCAACTAGAAGCCTGGACTGGAGAAGCCAAAGATAAAGGGAGTTGGGTTGTTTTAAAGGACCATATGTCTACTTAAAGCAGCTGTAACCTGGTGGATTTCGCAGACTGCCTCGGGGTGGGTGGGCTATTTGCAATTCTGGCAAATACATGTGTTTTCTCAACAAGAAGGGAATTATTTTCTTTCATTGAGGAGATAACTGGGTATGGTGTCCTGGGCATTCTAACTAGACCCTCTGTGAAAAGCATTCTGGATAACTCTCCTTGCCCAGCTTGAACAGATGAGGTTATAAACTTGTCGAAAAGTATGATTGAATTTCACCACACTTGGTTGTAAGTTCATTGGTGAGCTGTAAACTGGCAGATGTGTGAACAGAGGTGACCTTTCCCTCACTAACCAAAACATTCCAGGTTTGGATGCTCTGCCTCTGCAATAATCCTCAACCATCGCTACATCCCTCTTTAAACATTTTATTATTTATGTACATTTGCCTTCCAATTATTATTATTTTTTTTTTAATTTTTCCCTTACACCTTAAATTCTGGTTTAATTTTAAGATTTTCAAATCTAGTTGAGTACATCACTTAAGACTCTAACTGTGCTTCCCTGTCCTGAGATGTTGCCCATCATGGTGAGAGATATTTCATATTTCTAGTATTTCTTGCTTCTAGTTGGCATTGCAATATTTGTCCTCAATAGTCTTTGCCTGGGTCAGCACCACAGAGGCGTCTGGAGAGGACCCAGCAGCAATAATGGAAAGGTCGGCGCGGCTGTCGATGATAGCGTCGATCAATGGACGAGGGTGGGCACACAGTAGTGAGGATGCTGCTGCCAAGGGAAGGAACAATCGAGGACCCGCCGTGGTGGGACCACCATGAGGGAGGAGGAAGAGCAATAGGGACCCGGCATGGGGGGACCACCGTGATGGAGGGGGAGGAGGGGAAGAACATAGGGAGACCTGGTGCAGGGGGGTAATTTGTGACTTTGTATGCGGCCATTATGGGCGACTATTTGCATACGTTGGGTATGCAAGCAAAGAATTCCACTGTGACTTGTCACATGTGACAATAAACTATTCAATTCAGAGAAGAATCAGCCATGGCAGCTGCTTCTGTTCACTGTTGGCTTAAAAATCATACAATGTCAGCACAGATCTGACAGTCAGGTGGCTCCTTCACCCCTTTTGATGTCCAGCCTGATATTGTCTGTGCATGTACTTGTTCAACATCCACTTTGTGAAAATGTTGGATGTTGGTCTAACCCAAAATGAATCAGTGCCTTCAGCAGAGAAGAGGAGAAAAGGGAAAAGCAAATGGTTTCCTGGGCATTCTAACTGGACCCTCTGCAAAAAAGCATTCTGGATAACTCTCCTTGCTCAACTTGAACAGATGAGGTCATAAACCTGTCGAAAAGTATGATTGAACTTCACCTCACTTGGTTGTAGAGGGTAAGATAATGAAGCAGAAGAATGGTACTTCATGCCAATTCAAGTTTAATATTCCAAAGCTGAAAAGACCCATCACTTTAACAGCATAATAAATAGTACATCCCCTTTGAGGGCACTTCTTTGTTGCTGGAGGTCTCCAGTATAACACACTACCAATTGTAGATTATGTTATTTCCATAATACTCTATTCAATCCGCAAGCCTTGAAAATGTGTATTCATTCACCAAGCTTCACCCTGAATATTGAATGTTTCCACGTTCTCATATTGTTAAATATTTACTTTAAACATGTGTAACTTATTTCATAATTGTATTCTATAAAAATAGTTTTATTTTCGCAGGAACTAGGATTGAAGCATTATGTTGAGACAAAAGTGCACAGTATTTGCACAGAAGGGCCAGAAAGCATATCTTATTGATTTTTTTGTTATTGAACACAATAAAAGGATTACAGATTTGATATTTAGAAATGTCAGAAAATAGCAACCATATCTATTCAATAAAACAGTCAGATGTGGCTGCGGTATAACTGTAAGAACGCAAGGGAAGATGTCAATAGGCTAATCAGCATATCGAAGCTCATCTGTATATTAAGCTTCCCTGCATGATATTTAAATTCATTTTGTATAATTCAAAATATTTCAACATGCCATTTAGCCCATTATGTTAATGCCAACCCAAAAAAGGTACAAAAACCAAACACGTTTGTCCAGCTACCATTATGGATCTGTGCCCATGTATTCCTGCGCACCAATTAATAGACTTAATGCACCCCCCCCCAATCCATATTTGTTGATGTTCAATTCCATTTGTGATTCCTCTGTTTAACTAACCAAACCTCTTATAGAAGTTTGAAGAAGGGTCCCGATCCGAAGCGTTGCCTATCAATGTTCTCCAGCGACGCTGCCTGACCTGTTCAGTTACTCCAGCACTTTGTGTCTTCTTCTCTTATTCTACCTGTAGAGTAAAGCTTTTAGTCACAGTCAAACACAGTCAATTTTTATAACATGAACACTTATTTGTCATAATCCTCACATTCATGCCAAAGTTATTAATGTGTGCCGTAAAAAATAAAGGACAAACTACAGCCTCCCAGTTACAACTTTCACCTTTGTTTCTTGGTGCTAATCCTAATTTGGATTCAATTTCCCTCTCTACCTTGGATTCCAGGGACTTTTACTTTAATAAGTAGCAATAGACAATAGACAATAGACAATAAGTGCAGCAGTAGGCCATTCGGCTCTTCGAGCCAGCACCGCCATTCAATGTGATCATGGCTGATCATCCCCAATCAGTACCCCGTTCCTGCCATCTCCCCATATCCCCTATTTCTAAGAGCCCTATCTAGCTCTCTCTTGAAAGCATCCCGAGAACCTGCCTCTACCGCCCTCTGAGGCAGAGAACTCTACAGACTCACCACTCTCTGTGAGAAAAAGTGTTTCCTCGTCTCCGTTCTAAATGGCTTACTCCTTATTCTTAAACTGTGGCCCCTGGTTCTGGATTCCCCCAACATTGGGAACATGTTTCCTGCCTCTAGCGTGTCCAAACCCTGAACAATCTTATATGTTTCAATGAGATACCCTCTCATCCTTTTAAACTCCAGAGTGTACAAGCCCAGCTGTTCCATTCTCTCAGTATATGACAGTCATGCCATCCCGGGAATTAACCTTGTAAACCTACGCTGCACTCCCTCAATAGCAAGAATGTCCTTCTTCAAATTAGGGGACCAAAACTGCACATAATACTCCAGGTGTGGTCTCACTAGGGCTCTGTACAACGGCAGAAAGACCTATTTGCTCGTATATTCAATTCCTCTTGTTATAAAGGCCAACATGCCATTCGCTTTCTTCACTGCCTGCTGTACCTGCATGCTTACTTACATAGACTGATGTACAAGGACCCCCAGATCCCGTTGTACTTCCCCTTTTCCCAACTTGATGCCATTTAGATAGTAATCTGCCTTCCTGTTTTGCTAGCAAAGTGGATAACCTCACATTTATCCACATTAAACTTCATCTGCCATGCATCTGCCCACTCCCCCAACCTGTCCAAGTCACCCTGCATTCTCATAGCATCCTCCTCACAGTTTACACTGCCACCCAGCTTTGAGCCATCTGCAAATTGTAGCATGCCACAATTTCTGTTGAAATTCATGGTAAAATTAATGGTAATATCTATTCACTTTCAAATAGTTTGTCCTCAGTGACCTTCTCTGTTACCTCCTCAAGAAATTTAGAAATAATTTCCTTAACATATCTATGTTGACCATTCCTGATTAGTCAATGGCTTTGAATGGAGGGTTTATGCTATAACATAAAATTAATCTCAATAATTGGCTCATCGAAAATATTAAACAAACTGGCATGTAAATAGCCTATAAAAATCAATAAAGGCAAGAATACCATATACCTTCTTTACCACTCAATCTACTTTTGTTGCCACTTTCAGGGAGTTATGGACTTCAACCCTAAGATCCCCCTGTACATCAATGTTGTCAAGCTATGACAGTATTACACTACAACCACCCACAGTGGGTGGGGGAGTAGGAAAGCCCCCAGTCCCACACATGTTGCACCAGTGGCAGGCCCAGTACTCATGCCACCTCATGCTGCTCAATCTCTCTATTCCCACAACCGGAAGCATGTCGCGTGGCACTAGCTCATTGTGTAACCTGCTGGAAATGGAGGGGAAGGGGGAGGTGCGATACGAGCCCGCTGTAACCAAGATCCATTATATAGATGTTTGTAATTGCAAGAGTTTTAATGGAATTATATATTTTCCCCATACGTTTGACCTCCCAAAGTGAAACACCTCACCCTTGCTCAAATTAAACTCCAGCTGTCATTTCTCCACCAATTTCAGTAGCTGATCTATATCCCTCTGTATACTTTGATAGCCTTTGTCACAGTCCACGACCCCATCAATCTTTGTGTCATCTGCAAAATTATCAACCAACCTGACTCCATTTACATAAGTCATTTATGTATTTCACAAAAAACACAGGTTCCCAGCACAGATCCCTGCAGAACTCCAGTTTTCACAGACCTCCATCTTGAATATTGTCCTCCAACCCCAACCCTTTGTTTTCTACCAGGAAGCCTGTTCTGAATCCATTCAACCAAGACGCTGTTAATCCAGTGCATTTTAATCTTCTGGATCAGCCTACCATGGACAACCTTATTGAATGCCTTACTAAAATCCATATAGACAACATCCACCACCCTACCATCATCAATCATCTTCATCACCTCCTTAAAAAACTCAAACTATTTAGTAAGATACAAACTGCTGCGTACAAAGCCAAGTTGACTGTATCTAATTAACCATCGTTTTCCAATTGGGAGTAAATCCTATCCCAATGAATCCTTTCCAATCGGTTCTCTATTTCTGATGTGAAGCTCACCGGCCTATGTTCCCCTGGATTCTGTCTATTTCCCTTCTTCAACAAAGGAACAACATTAGCTACTCTCCAGTCCCCCATGACTTCACCTGTGGCTAGAAAAGACACAAATGTCTTTCTGAAAGCTCCTAAAATCTCCTCTCTTGCGACTCTCAAAACTGACACTCCTAAACCTACTACCCCAAAACTGACATTTTTGATTTCCACACAGCATTCCTAACTGATGTGTTACAAATTAATGCAACTATTATGATCCAGCCTATCTTAATGCTCCTCAACAGCTCCAACACCTTGACCTTATTAATCGCAAACTGCCCTTGCATATTAGTATTCTCCACACTTACTTCACTGTCCTCCATGTCCTTCTCCTTGGTAAAAACAGGTGCAAAGTTTGTTCACACCTCGGATATAATCCCCTCACTTCAGGCACATATTCCCTCCTTTATCCTTGAGCCTTGTCCCTGGTTACCCTTTTGTTTTTAATGTAGGAATAAAAAGCCTTGGGATTTTCTTCAATCTGACTTCTAGAGCCATTTTGTGGCCCCTTTTGCCCCACCTGTCAACCCCTTTTGGCTCTTCTATTTGGTTCTTGTGAACACAATTATCCAAAATAATATTTCATGCATATCCACCGTATGCACAATACTGAGCTTGATGTTTTTATTTGTAAAGTGGATGTATGTATTAAGTTCCTTACCCACAACCTTTGCCTCCATACAAACGTTATATTTCTGGTCTTATTATTTCCTTTACGACTTTCAAAACATCTTTGAATTTTCTTAGGTTTCAAATGTTAATGTTTATTTCATGCCCTCTGTTTGCTTTCCTATCTTCCCTATTAATTTCACTCCTATTCTCTCTCCATATTTCCAGGGTATCTGTCGCATTAGCACTCAGTGCTAATATGAATTACCCATTTAATTCACATCTAACACTCCACACATATTACTATCCAAAAGATCTGACAGTAACATGCTTCTCCTGAAACTCTCTTTTGACTTTTTCCAGAATGCTTTCACTAAATCACTTCCTAATCCAGAAAAATTGGTCTTGCCGAATTTGAAACTTTTCATCCTTTTGCATTTATAGCCTTCTTCATAACCAAGTGGCAAAGCACATGGAACTATGTGCCCTGCAGTGGCTAAGATGGTGGAGCAGCAGTGGAGGACATCAACATGCATGTTGTCTGACCAGGCACACCACTACAACTCCCACTTAGTGCCACCACCAGGATAACATGCCTTATGGCCAAGCTAAGACATTAACAATTTTTTTAAATTTTGGACTTGATGTCACCTAAAGCATGATTACTCTTGTTTACAGACTCCACTATCTTAAACTCTTATACTTGGTAAGATTATACTTGGTAAACTCCAAGCCTCCATTTAAGACTGGCTTCATTGCTCAATCCCACAGTGTTTCTACATGTAGTATATTTTCATGCAAGTTACATAAAATTGAGCTCAAATGCATTGTATTCCAAGTAAAATTGTAAACATATCACTCTTGGGGTAAAGCTATTTCCCTAAATTTGGTCTGATTGGTATTCCTGGATCAGTTTAATGCACTAGGAAGTAATCTGTTAATACCTTCCTGAGTTCCCACAGAGATTGATTACAAACATGCCGACAAGTTTAATTCTGAATGACGGTGTCTATGCAAACTGATAAATATATGCAGAGCTGCATAATTAAATCATATTCATCAAGAAACCTATTCTGAAACAAATACAAAATATTTTAAAAGCCATTTATTGTCCCTGTACTTGGTGTAGAAAATGAAAATCAATTTTTTTTCAGTTTGGAGAGTGGTCCATATATCGAATAAATAAGCTAAGCCATGAACAACCAGAGTGTCGTTTTATTAGCAAACAACCAGTGACAAATCATCCAAAGAATAGTTGCTTCCAGTTTGACATGAATGTTCTTGAATCTATAATGGATGATGTATACTTGGTTCCAATCATTGCCTACACCACAAATGGACATGGCAGAACTTCGTAAATTCAACTAGAGAGCAGTCCCTTACAAAATCATGATTATACTTCCACAATATATTAACCCAAAGACAGTTAAGATCAGGAAATTACTTCCCATTTAATCATGCCATGACTCCACGCATAATCAGTTTTTTCCCTCGAAATTTAAAAGCATGCACAGACATTCATCACATTTAAAATCGTTGATGTTTAATAACAATTCTTACTGCAGATGTTCTTGATTTAGATCCACTGAACCATCTTTAGGGTACCAGATTGTTTTATATTCAAAAGCTAGAAACTAATAAGGAGAATTAAGCTGTTTGTATATTAATCTTCAACTGCAATTCACTTTCTTTACCCAGCTTCAAGAAAGACTAATTTAGTGCCGTGATTCTTTTTGGGCTAGATCTTGGACTACTCTGAGAGTCCTGATAAAATTGACCAAGAATAACATATGCAGGAACGCAGGGATCTGATTACCTCTCACAACTTTATCAGAGTGTGCTCATAGAATTCCTTCAGGAGTGTGTTGTGCTGAGTCTGTGGCTATGACCTGGCTATTGTTCTCATGGGTTGCAGTTTGAATATAGTGCTTTCCCCATCCCTATCAGATCACAGAGTCAGTAACCAAGGCAGAACTTCACCAATTACATTTCCTTTGACAAAGGATATTCAATCATATAATCATATGGTGGCAATAAAAATGCCCTCCTTTTCACCCAGAAAGATGCCATTATTGAAGTTGCTGATTTGGAAGCCAGAATTATTAATAGCTGCTCATCATCTGTAACAAGAACAAAGGGTCTTTCCAAATGGAACAGAAGGAATTTCTTCACTGAATTGCTAGTAGTTACAGAACATCTCAATCAATGTCCTTTATTTCTCGATTCCCCTACTCTGGGCAAAAGACGCTGTATGTTTACCCGATCTATTCCTCTCATGAATTTATACACCTCTATAAGATCTATAGCCTTGATCCACTGCAGTTTGGCATCTCCTTGGTCCTTACACTCATCACAGGAACATCTAGATCACAAAGACGCCTATGTCAGTCATTGACCATAGCTCCATCTTCAACACTATATTCCCATCCAAACCTATCTCCAAACTCCAGGACCTAAGAGTCAGCACCCACTTCTGCCATGGAATCATTGTCTTTCTGACCCATAGACCACAATCAATGAGGATAGGTGACAAAATGCCGTCCACAATAATTCCCAACATTGCAAGCATGCATTCTCAGCCCCTTATACACTCTGAACTGTGCGACCAAACTCTGCACTAACTTCATCTACATGTTTGCAGATGAAACCACTTTAGTGTGCTGGATCTTGAACAACAATGAGATGGAGTACGGGAAGGAAATGGAGAGTTTAATAACATGTTGTCAAGACAATAACCTCTCTCTCTTTGTCAACATGACAAGGAAGTTTGTATTGACTTCAGAAAAACTGGTGGAGTACATGCCCCAAACAGCATCAATGGTGTCAAAGTAGAAATGATCGAGAGCTTCAAGTTCCCAGACATAAATAACAAAAACTATTTGTCCTGAACTGACCACATTGAAGTTACAGCCAAAAAAACACACTGCATATCTACTTCCTCAGGAGACTAAGGAGGTTCTGCATGTTTCCAACAAATCTTACTCACTACTACAGAGGCACCCTAGAAAGAATACTGTTAAGATGTATCACAGCCTGTTTGGGAACAGCTCTGCCCAAGACCTCAAGAAATTGTAGAGAGTTGTGGATGTAGACCAGTCCATCACACAGACCAGAATCCTCACCTTCAACTACATCTACATTTAACATTGCCTTGGAAAACAGTCAACATAATCCCTAGTCATTCCCTCTTCTTCTCTCCCATCAGACAGAAGAATGAAAGTTTGAAAGCACATCATACCAGACTTAAGAACAGCTTCTTCCCCTCGGTTATCAGACTACTGAATGGTCCTCCCTTAAGGTAAGGGGTAGTCCTGTTCTTCCACCCAACTTCATTGTGAACATTCAACATTTTCTCTGGAACTGTAAAACTTTAATATTACTAAACTATTTCCTGTAACGAACAAGGAATGGAAATGGGCAGACATAAGACAGAAAGCATTTGATCAATAAAAGTTCATTTCCTGCAGTCTGGTGTTTTTCTCTTTGCATAAGCTGTTGTACACGTGTATGGCTTGATTTTACTTCAGAGTCACGTGAGTGACTAAGTGAAGAACCCGCTCAGTGCGCAGGCGCGGCATTACGCCAGCAGTGCAACAGCGGCAGCAGCGGAAGTCAAACAGCTCCCGCTGCAATTTCAAAGACGGACCGTCAGGTAAGTGAACAGAAGTCGGCTTTCCTTACTGAAGAAGAGCCGGCTGTCTTCTCTTGCAGAATGTCCACACTCAAGACAAGACTTTCGAAGAAATCTGCCCCCCGTCCAACTCCGCAAGAGGAGAAGGGGGGGCAGCAACAGGCGGTAGGAGCGCTATCCGGGCGCTCCGCTATCCCCGACACCGAGCCGAGTCCAGCTCCGCTAACGCCTGAACAGCGGGCTGGAGGCAAAGCCAAACGGAAGAGCAACCGGCCGGTGGCATCCGACTCGTCGCACGGGGACGTCTCTCCACCCAGGAGGGGGAGGGACAGCCGCCTGAGCCGCATGGAGCGGCTCTTGGAGCAGGTGCTCCAGCAAGGTGCACCCCGGGAGGGGAGCTCTTGCAGAGGGAGGTCAGGCACTCCCTCCACAGTGCCTCCTGCACTGTCCATTGCATCCTCCTTTCCAGAGGATAGCTTTGGGGACCAGGACTGGGCTGGTCCAGAACAAGGGGTTATGGCTGAAGATTTCGGGAGTATGCAGGGGGTGCAGGAGCAGGAACAGGAACAGCTGCTTGGTGTAGTGGGCCGCTACGTGTCAAAACCCCGTGCAGGGGAACCGCTAGAGGCCAAACTAGCGGCAAGTATCAATCACCTTTCCAACAGAGCTCTGCAGGAGCAGGTGATTAATGAAGCTTTAGATACCTATACGGTGCCGGACAACTGTGAATCTCTAAAAGTACCAGCGGCGAACAGCCAAATCTGGGGACACATTGGGGCAACCATCCGGCACCACGAGCTAAAGCTGCAGCGGATACTCTGACTATTGACAGCAGGCATCACTTCGTTTGCTCGTTCTATAAACAACACCGAGATGACCACCAATCAACAGGATACACTCGCGTTGTTGTGTAACACGCAGCTTGAAATTAATAATCTGCGGAAAGAAATCATCAAACCTGCCATCAATCCTCGATTTGCGGGGCTGTGTAAAACACCAGCCGATGAGCCAGACAGGCTGCTCTTCGGGAAAGACCTACCTAAATGCATGAAGGACATGACCGAGGCCTCAAGAACTCAAGGCCTCATGAAGGCAGGGTATAAAACGAGCAAACTGAAAACACACACCACCAAGTGGCAGCACCCCGCCGCATCCACCAGTAAACATCCGCCATTCAACACGGGTGAAAGCTCGGGGTCCGCTTACTTTCACCGTAAGTCTTTTTTAGACCAGGGCCCAGAGCGGACCCCATGGAAAATGCGCCAACCCCCAACAAACACACCACATCAGACACCTCGCAAGCCTCGTCCGACCAAAGGGAATCAGAGGAAATACCCGTAACCATGGAGGTAGGTGGGTCTGGTTCCTATCAACTTTTGGGAGGTGGAGGCTTAATACTAACAGGAGGTAGATTGCACCAGTTTAAAGCAGCATGGGAGTCTATCACGAGTGATCAGTATATACTCAATGGCATTAGTGGATACAAAATACAGTTTATATCAGGTAACTTGCCACCAGTTCAGCATTTACCCCAAAGGGTATTCTCCCTCTCAGTAAAAGAGAGACGAGAAGGACAAGTTGAACTGATGAGACTAGTTACAAAGGGTATCATTGAAAAAGCAAAACATGAACCTTTGGAATTTGAAAAAGGGTATTTCTCCCTCCGTCAAAGAGAAACGTGAGGGTCAAGCTGAACTGGTGAGACTTATCACAAAGGGGGTCATCGAAAAGACCAAACATGAACCTTTGGAATTTGTATTGAATATATTCACTAAAACCAAAAAAGATGGTGGCTGTCGCATCATCATGGACTTAACATCACTAAACAAATTTGTTAAGAATATACATTTCAAAATGGAGACATATGTTACTGCCAAACAACTGAATTCCAAAGGACACTTCATGGCAAGCATTTATCTTAAAGATACTTACTATCTAGTACCCATATACAAGGATCATCGCAGATACCTAAAATTTATCTGGATGGTACAAAGCATTGGCCTATGGGCTAACTTCAGCCCCAAGATTATTCACCAAAATATTGAACCCAGCCATGGCAATACTAAGAAAACAAAAACATATTGTCATGGCATATCTGGATGATATTCTGATAGTAGGGAAAATGATGGAATTGGCTGTGGCAGCAGTATCAGCTACAAAACAGCTCCTCGAAACTCTGGGGTTCGTCCTACATCCAGATAAATCTAAGTTGAAGCCATCCACTATCATGGACTACCTGGGCTTCACAATTAACTCAGTCCAGATGACTGTTACCTTGCCAAAGGCAAAAATGGTTGAAATTAGCACAATCATGCAACAATTTAATGGTCAACGAGCGACCAACTATTCGACAAGTAACAAGAGTAATTGGTGAAATGGTAGCAGCATTTCCGGCTACACAATTCGGACCTTTGCACTATCAAAAAAATTTACAGAGAGCAAAGGTACAGGCAATAAAACGACATACAGGTCACTATGATCGTGTCATGAACTTACCCACTGGAGCAATATCAGAGCTACAGTGGTGGGCAGAAAACGTTTGGCATAGTTTCAGCCCTATCTTTATCACTAACCCTACTTTAGTTACTCAAACAGATGCCAGTGCTCAAGGCTGGGGAGCGACTAACTCCATATCCAGCACAGGTGGTAGATGGACTAACCTAGAGTCATCATTACTACTTACACTGGGCATTAACTATCTAGAGATGTTGGGCGCCTTTTATGGTTTAAAAGCATATGTATCTAATATGCAGCACTTGCATGTTCGGTTACAAATTGATAAATACTACGGTGATGGCTTATATTAACCAAATGGGTGGCATAAAATCATTATCATGCGACAAATTGGTCAACATGATTTGGCAATGGTGTGTCGAAAGACATATTTGGCTATCAGCTACTTACCTGCCAGGTAAGCTAAACACCCATGCCATGAGAAAATTAAACGCCTGGGTTGCAAGTTTGAACAGACCTTACCTGGAACTGGGATTGTCCAAACAAACCATCACCATGTCGGCATCCCTTCGAACATCCACCAAGAGGCAGTACTTAACCAGCATCAAAAAAGGGAGAAGTACTGCCAGGAAACAGGGACAACATACGCAACAGCTACAGCCACCAACATACTGGAGTTCCTGGCCTATCTACACCACGATGTAGGGGTCAGCTACAGTGCCATCAACACAGCGCAGAGTGCTCTTTCTGCTTATCTCAAACCAGCGCCAGGACAACAGGCGATGGGATCCCATCCACTGGTGGTAAAACTGATGAAGGGCATTTACAATATCAAGCCCTAAGCCCAGGTATACCCATATTTGGGATATCAGTGTGGTCCTGACATATCTCAGGGAATGGCCACCAGCCAGATCCCCCGGCCTCGAGCAAGCTACACTAAAGACGCTCATGTTGATGGCACTTGTATCTGCTCAGAGGGTCCAGTCAATACACCTATTGCGACTGGACAACATGATCACAGCTCCAGACCAGATCTGTCGTTATCCAGCGACTGATCAAACAGAGCAGACCAGGAACACCTAATCCAGTCGTGGCTTACCCACCAGAACCACGGTTATGTGCCATGACCCACCTACTATCCTACATAGACACAACCAAAATATTCGAGGGAGATGAAAAGCCTTGTGGGTCAGTCACAAAAACCTTATGGTCGGGTGACAAGCCAAACCATTGTGAGATGGCTCAAGCAGGTGCTAGAAACTGCTGGGATAAACACTAACATGTACAAATTTTATTCCACCAGGGCAGCATCCATGTCGACGGCTAAAGAATGGACATGCCTATAGACCACATCCTGGCTACAGCAGGATGGTGGGGGGGGAAAAGACCGTTCAGAAATGTTATGATAAGCCGTTGGCAAAACCTGGTTTATTTGCAGTAAAGATTTACGAACTGCAAATATTTAATTTAAGCCCAGGGGAGCAACTTAATTCCTTGTTGTTATTGTTTAAAAAATACCATTGTGTTTTTCTACAAATAGACTCATTGGTTGATTACGATAACACTTCCTCCCTCAAGAACTTCGGCAGTGAGTGAAATGAAACTGTTACACGGTTTGAAATCACAGAGCTTTGAAATCTTCACGTAGTCACTCACGTGACTCCGAAGTAAAATAGTAAGATTAAACGAGAATTTACCAGTTTGAAGTTTGATCTGTATTTTATGAGGAGTTACGATGAGGGATTACGTGCCCTCCGCTCCCACCCTCATTATATGGATCAAACTAATAAATTGATGTCTCCTTATCTTTACTATGTTTACTTCAAAATAACTGTGTCTATCTGTGATTCCACACCGCTGCTTGGAAGTATGCCGCGCCTGCGCAATGAGCGGGTTCTTCACGTAATCCCTCATCGTAACTCCTCATAAAATACAGATCAAACTTCAAACTGGTAAGTTCTCGTTTAATCTTACTATTATATACATGTGTGGTATTATCTGATTTGATTGGACAGCACGCAAATAAATTATTTTCACTGCAGCTCATTACACATGGCAATAATAAACCAATATCAAATACACAACCAGCAAAGATTCTTGATATAAAGTGAACTTTTATTGATCAAATGCTTTCTATTCGATGTCAGCCCATTTCCATTCCTTGTTCGTTACAGGAAATTGCTGGAACAGTGTTAGCATCATCACTATGCCAAGCAAGAATATCTAATAATATTAAATCATTCCCATGAAGAAGTGAAGCCGTGCAAAATGCTAGAGATGTGTGGTTGTCATGATAGCATTGCTATTGATAACACATTACATCTACCTTCAAGCTAAGATATATCATTTCTGCAGCTCAATTGTGCACTTGGACTATTTGAATTTCATACAAAGAACACAAAGTGCTGGAGTAATGCAGTGGGATAGGCAGCCTCTTTGGTGAACATGGATAGGTGACTTCTTCAGACTGATTGTAGTAAGGGGAGAAGGCTGAAAGAGAGGCAGGGACAGGACAAAGCCAGGCAGCTGGATGCAAGGACGTGGGTTGATTTGCAATGGGTGGACAAAGGCTAGAGATGAAGAGGAGACAAATCAACACAAAAGATATGGAGAGAAGAGGTGTGAATTGTGAGTCCAGAGAAAGGGATGTTGGTGGAAGGGAACTTGGTCAAGGAGAAAAGGGGGAGGGATAGTGGAGAAATAAATGCCTATTTAGTAGGTACAGGGAAGGGGGGGGGGGGGGTAGAACAATGAGAAATGGGATTATTGGTTAGTTACCTAAATTTGGAACATTCACTGCTCATACTGTTTCCCAGGACAGAAAGGTTGGAATGGGAATGGGAAGGGATGTTCATTGCCACTCCATCTCCAACCCCTTGATTCATTCATCTCTTCCCACACAAACAACCCTTCCCCTGGAACTTTCCCCTGCAAGCACAGGAGATGTACCACTTTTCCATACACCTCCTTCCACACAACTATCCAGGGACCCCAGTAACCCTTCCAGGTGAGGCAGAGGTTCACATGCACCTCTTCTAACCTCGACAGCTATATTTGGTGCTCCCAATGTGGCCTTCTTTCTATCAGCAAAACCAAGCAAAGACTAGGCAACTGTTTTGTCGAACACTTGCGTTTGGTTCACCAAGCCCTGCTGGATCACCCAGTTCCTATCTGTTTTAACTCCCCTTCCCAGTCCCATACTGACCTTTCCATCCTGAGCTGTTTCCATTGCCAGAAGGTGGCCACACGCAAACTGGAGGAACAGCGCCTCATATCCACTTCGATATCTTACAACCCAAAGGTATGAACATTGAATTCTCCAATGTTAAGTAACTAACAACAAACCACCTTCTTCCTCTTATTTCTTTCTCCTCTCTTCCCTGTGCCCCACCTGGAAGCGCACCTATTTCACCAACTATCCCACCCCCCCTTTCCCCTTTCCTACCATCCTCTTCCACCTACATATCTTCCTCTTGCCTCACATTTCACACTTCTTCCCTAACTACAGTAATGAGATCGCCTTGGATGTAGGGTCATCTTTTATTGCACAATATTGTCCGTGCCGGTTTAAAAGATCGCTGGTGAGGATTTGATTGTGCACAGCAGTAGCGTTGGAGTACAACCTTTAAGGTGCATTAATATTGAGGTACTTCTGACTATCCTCATCCATGTTCTACTGCACACATATGCGGCAAATCAAGTTTGGGGGAAAGAAATGGTGTTTTCCTATAGTGCAAAAGGGTCATGAGAAGTGGATAAATTACATTCTCCATTATCAACTGTTTAACTTAAAATTAACTTGCAGTTGCCACACTATGTTATTATATTATCTCATTTTATGAAATTATTAGTTGCCTAAACACATTGGATGATTTTATTCAAAAAATTGGCCAAGGTTTTTTTCCTATTTTGTTCTGCTGGGAATAATGATTGAGCTGGCCTTGATACAAACCAATCTCATCTGGGACATTCTGTGTCTAATGGCTTAAAATTGATATTTTGACTCTTTGATGGACACAAAGTGATGGAGTAACTCAGCGGGTCAGGCAGCATCTCAGGAGAAAAAGATGGGTGACGTTTCGGGTGGGGACCCTTCTTCAGAGTGAAAGAAGAGGTGAGGGAACTGGAGGTAGGAAGAGGCTAGAATAAAGAGGCAGGGCCAGCAACAAATGACCAAGGAAGGTTGGAGCCCATAATGGCCCATTGTTGACTGGGGACGAGGTGATAAGGAAACTAGTAGGATTACTAGGGTGGGGGAAGGGTGAGAGAGGAAATGTAGGGATTACTTGAAATGAGGGTTGTAAACTGCCCAAGCGAAAATTGAGGTGCTGTTCCTCTAATTTGCAAGTGGCCTCACTTTGACAGTGGAGAAGACCCAGGATAGAAAGATCAGTGTGGGAATGGGAAGGGTAGTTAAAATGTTTGGGAACCAGGAGATCACGTAGGCCAAGGTGGACTGAGCGTGAGTATATAAACCAGCATCTGCAGTTCCTTTCTACACATTTTGACCCTTATCACACACAGACCTGTTCCTCAGTGCCTGATCAAAAAACATTCCAAAGTTGCTATACCGTCTCATGTATTTATATGATTATTCACTGTCTCTCATATGTCCTGATTACAAGTACCAAGTAGCTCTCCACTATGTCAAATGGCCGGGGGTGAATATATCCATTTAAGTTCTCAACTACTTCTGCAAACAGGATATTTTTAGTTTCCTGCAGAGCTACTAATTTAGCAAATGTGATAGACTTCACAACCAATTTCTGTAGGTAAAATTGCTTTCTTCTTTTCCCTTAATATGACATTCAATTCCTGTAGTTCTCAGCAATGACTCCCATCACAACTATATTATTGGCCATGAAAAGATATCTTCAGCCTCTCCAGGAAGGACTGACTGCTTCATAAGCATTATTATACATCCCGAGGCTATAAAGCCTGCTTGTGCTTCTGCCACTAGTTTTTTTCCCACCAAAATGGTGCTGAAGTACTGAAACATCCTGAGCGTTTTCACTCTATATTCAGCTTTCCCCACTAGGCTCCATAGTAACACTGCTTGTCTCACTTTAATTTTTGCTTTAAAATTATTTGGTAGTTTTCCAAGTGACTGCTGATGTAGTAAACCATTTGCTGCTGCCTGCAGCTCTCAATAAACAATAGACAATAGACAACAGGTGCAGGAGTAGGCTATTCGGCCCTTTGAGCCAGCACCGCCATTCAATGTGATCATAACTGATCATCCCCAATCAGTAACCCTTTCCTGCCTTCTCCCCATATCCCCTGACTCCGCTATCTTTAAGAGCCATATCTAGCTCTCTCTTGAAAGTATCCAGAGAACCGGCCTCCACCGCCCTCTGGGGCAGAGAATTCCACAGACTCACAACTCTCTGTGTGAAAAAGTGTTTCCTCATCTCCGTTCTAAATGGCTTACCCCTTATTCTTAAACAGTGGCCCCTGATTCTGGACTTCCACAACATCGGGAACATGTTTCCTGCCTCTAGCGTGTCCAAACCCTTTATAATCTTATATCTTTCAATAAGATATCCTCTCATCCTTCTAAACTCCAGAGTGTACAAGCCCAGCCGCTCCATTCTCTCAGCATATGACAGTCCTGCTATCCCGGGAATTAACGTTGTATACCTATGCTGCACTCCATCAACAGCATGAATGTCCTTCCTCAAATTAGGGGACCAAAACTGCACACAATACTCCAGGGATGGTCTCATGGAGGCCCTATACAGCTGCAGAAGGATCTCTTTGCTCCTTTTCTCAAATCCTCTTGTTGTGAAGGCCAACATGCCATTCGCTTTCTCTACTGCCTGCTGTACCTGCATGCTTACTTTCATTAACTGATGAACTAGGACCCCCAGATCCCATTGTACTTCCCCTTTTCCCAACTTGACACCATTTAGATAATAATCTGCTTTCCTGTTTTTGCTACCAAAGTGGATAACCTCAGATTTTAGATGTTAGACTGGGGGTGCCTCGAGTTCGTCCTTTCACATTTTTTTAATTTTTAGTGTTAAAAAGTGTTGTTTTGGAGGCCAAGTCTTTATATGTGGGGGTGGGGGGGAACTGTTTTTTCTCAGTCCCTACCTGGTCGGAGATGCGTCTTTCCTCCGAGCCGCATCTTCGCCCCTTCCACGAGGCCTACCACCTGGACTGGAGCGTCGTTTCCTGCCGGGACCGGCCAGAATCTTCAGCTTTGGCTGCGGCACCGCGCTGAAGGACCATCGCAGAGCAGGCGATGCCTTACCGAGGGCCACCGTGTGGTACGTTCTGGAGTGCTTCGACCGCCGACTCCAACATCACGGAGCTGTTGTTGCGGAGCTTCCTGCTGCGGGCGGCGCTGACTTGAAACACCGCGGAGCCTGGGATCTTTCTCCGAGATCGCCAGTGTTGGAGCTCCGACCAGCACGGCCTGTGGTCTTTGGGAGCCGCGGTCTCTGGTAAGAAATGGTTGTTCCAGACACTCCAAGCCGCTGAAGAGTCTTCCTCCGACACCGGAGCTCCATCATCCGGCGAGAGGGCCGGAAACATCGGGTCGCTATTGCGGCGCCTGCGGAGGCATCAAATGGGCCCCGAGCATGGGGTGAACAAGAGGAAGAGGACTGGTCTTTGCTGCCTTTCCTCACAGTGGGAACCATTGTGGGGGGATGGTTTTATGTTTAATGTTAAATTCTTCTTTAATGTTGTATTTTATTTTTATTGATGTTCTGCAAATGGCAAATCAAATTTCACCACAGGTGTATGTGACAATAAATGTCCTTTGTCCCTTTGTCCCTTTATAGAAACATAGAAACATAGAAATTAGGTGCAGGAGTAGGCCATTCGGCCCTTCGAGCCTGCACCGCCATTCAATATGATCATGGCTGATCATCCAACTCAGTATCCCGTACCTGCCTTCTCTCCATACCCTCTGATCCCCTTAGCCACAAGGGCCACATCTAACTCCCTCTTAAATATAGCCAATGAACTGGCCTCGACTACCCTCTGTGGCAGGGAGTTCCAGAGATTCACCACTCTCTGTGTGAAAAAAGTTCTTCTCATCTCGGTTTTAAAGGATTTCCCCCTTATCCTTAAGCTGTGACCCCTTGTCCTGGACTTCCCCAACATCGGGAGCAATCTTCCTGCATCTAGCCTGTCCAACCCCTTAAGAATTTTGTAAGTTTCTATAAGATCCCCTCTCAATCTCCTAAATTCTAGAGAGTATAAACCAAGTCTATCCAGTCTTTCTTCATAAGACAGTCCTGACATCCCAGGAATCAGACTGGTGAACCTTCGCTGCACTCCCTCTATGGCAATAATGTCCTTCCTCAGATTTGGAGACCAAAACTGTACGCAATACTCCAGGTGTGGTCTCACCAAGACCCTGTACAACTGCAGTAGAACCTCCCTGCTCCTATACTCAAATCCTTTTGCTATGAAAGCTAACATACCATTCGCTTTCTTCACTGCCTGCTGCACCTGCATGCCCACTTTCAATGACTGGTGTACCATGACACCCAGGTCTCGCTGCATCTCCCCTTTTCCTAGTCGGCCACCATTTAGATAATAGTCTGCTTTCCTGTTTTTGCCACCAAAATGGATAACCTCACATTTATCCACATTATACTGCATCTGCCAAACATTTGCCCACTCACCCAGCCTATCCAAGTCACCTTGCAGTCTCCTAGCATCCTCCTCACAGCTAACACTGCCCCCCAGCTTAGTGTCATCCGCAAACTTGGAGATATTGCCTTCAATTCCCTCATCCAGATCATTAATATATATTGTAAATAGCTGGGGTCCCAGCACTGAGCCTTGCGGTACCCCACTAGTCACTGCCTGCCATTGTGAAAAGGACCCGTTTACTCCTACTCTTTGCTTCCTGTTTGCCAGCCAGTTCTCTATCCACATCAATACTGAACCCCCAATGCCGTGTGCTTTAAGTTTGTAAACTAATCTCTTATGTGGGACCTTGTCGAAAGCCTTCTGGAAGTCCAGATACACCACATCCACTGGTTCTCCCCTATCCACGCTACTAGTTACATCCTCGAAAAATTCTATAAGATTCGTCAGACATGATTTACCTTTTGTAAATCCATGCTGACTTTGTCCAATGATTTCACCACTTTCCAAATGTGCTGCTATCCCATCTTTAATAACTGACTCTAGCAGTTTCCCCACTACCGATGTTAGACTAACTGGTCTGTAATTCCCCGTTTTCTCTCTCCCTCCCTTCTTAAAAAGTGGGGTTACGTTTGCTACCCGCCAATCCTCAGGAACTACTCCAGAATCTAAAGAGTTTTGAAAGATTATTACTAATGCATCCACTATTTCTGGAGCTACTTCTCATACCCTCAAAGTTACCTTTCTTTAGTATAGGAGTAAAGAGGTTCTTCTGCAGTTGTATAGGGCTCTGGTGAGATCACATCTAGAGTATTGTATACAGTTTTGGTCTCCTAATTTAAGGAAGGACATCCTTTTGATTGAGGCAGTGCAGCGTAGGTTCACAAGATTGACCCCTGGGATGACGGGACTGTCATATGAGGAAAGATTGAAAAGATTGAAAAGACTTGTATTCACTGGCGTTTAGAAGGATGAGGGGGTATCTTATAGAGACATATAAAATTATAAAAGGACTGGACAAGCTAGATGCAGGAAAAATGATCCCAATGTTGGGCGAGTCCAGAACCAGGGGCCACAGTCTTAAGCGGCTTTTTCACGGGGCGACTTAACGCAAGAGTTAACCAGAGTTTAACATCGTGGGAACCTCGTGCGATAACAGTACGGCATTCGTGGACCACCGTGGACCACCGTAGCGCTAACGGCAGGTAATCGTGTAACTTGGTCACTCGGGAGAAAATTCAAGAAAGTTTGAATTTCTCCAAGAGTGACTTGTACACTTGTGGTTGAGCATTGCAACATTGTATGAACATAGTGGCCAGTGCGATATCCGTGCGATATCCGTAATAACTCTTGCGGGTACCGTGGGAACTCCTGCGAACGGTGAGTAACTGAGCAGTTTGATTGTCAGTGCTTGTTTTACCTCATTGTTAAATAAATATATTTTTTACTATCAGATTGATGTCTGCAATTCTTCATTAACACATCACTACAAGATGAATGTCTCTAATGTTATAATCCCTCTCATGCTGAAACACAAAATAGTTGAAGGGAGGTGAAATAATCACATTTTCATTCTTTTTCATTTTTGAGTGTTCAGGTACCTCACTTGCTGAGCTTTTTTACTCCAGCAGTTTGTGTCTCTTTTTGTCTAAAGCAGTTTCTAAGACTGTAGGAACTCCGCGGGCCAGGCAGCAACTACGGAGGGAAATGGACATGCGACACTTTCTTCAGGCTGCCTTATCTCTCTCCCCCCCCCCTACTCCCACCCACACACACAAATGCTGGAGAAACTCAGCGGGTGCAGCAGCATCTATGGAATGAAGGAAATAGGCAACGTTTCGGCCCGAAACGTTGCCTAATTCCTTCGCTCCATAGATGCTGCTGCACCCGCTGAGTTTCTCCAGCATTATTGTGTACCTTCGATTTTCCAGCATCTGCAGTTCCTTCTTAAACACAAATGCACCGAGTTCCTCCAGCATTTCGTGTTTTGCTCAGTATTCCAGCAACCGCTTCCTCCCGCGTCTCCAATAAAACAAAACTACTGTCATAAGGGTGAAGAATAGGGGCAGAGATAGATACATTCCTGATTAGTGCGGCTGTCAGGAGGTTATGGGGAGAAGGCAAGAGAATGTGGTTGAGAGGGAGAGATAGATCAGCCGCGATTGAATGGCGGAGTGGACTTAATGGACCGAATGGCCTAATTTTGCTCCTATAACTAACAAAGATAGTAATTGTTAGGGAAATGTAGTTATTAAAGACGAGGGGGAGCAGAAATGGGCAGTCTGGGATGGCTCGCGAGATACTTGCATAGAGGCACAAAAGTTAAAGAAAGGGCAGATAAACAGAGAGGGGGGGAGGGGGAGACTTCCCTCAGTGCCCATCTGTTACCATTAATTGGACAGTTCGGTCTGTGAAACGCAACACGCCAGCCCCGACATCCAGCCCGGTGGTCAGTCCTTTGAAGATAGACACCAGTTGCTTGGAGCAACTCAGCCGGACAGGCAGCATCTCTGGAGAGAAGGAACGGGTGGCGTTTCGGGTCGAGAGCCTTCTTCAGACTGAGGTCAATCCCCTGCATGGATAACAGGAGTCCCAGCCAACACGACAATCGCCCGCTGCACAGTCTCGGAGCTTCCACTGCGAACACGGTGCCTACATTTGAGCACTTATGTAACTGAACCATCCTAACACCAACCACAGAGCATTCCTGAACTACTACCTACCTCATTCGAGACCCTCGGAATGGGTGACGTTTCGGGACGAGACTCTGAAGAAAGGTCTCGAACCGAAACGTCACACATTCCTTCTTTCCAGTGATGCTGCCCGTCCCGCTGTGTTACTCCAGCATTTCGTGTCTATCTGCCGTATGCTCTGTGATGGTCATCTCGGAGTCAAGTGGCAACTCTGGTCTGTAGACACGAGGAACTGCAGACGCAGGAATCACGAGCAAAACACAGAGCGTTGGACGAGCCTGACCCTTTGAGTTCCTCCATCACTTTGTGTTGAAGTCAGGTCTGGACATTGCTTGGCTCAGTCTCAGGCGCCGGCTAACTAGGAAGGTCGAGTCAAAGTCCAGCACTAACACTCAAGAAATAACGTTTGCGGCCTGATGTTCCCAATATTTAATTGAAATCATTAATAAAGTAAATAAATAGATACCGGTCTAATCAGTATCTACGGGATTGGACAGGCTAGATGCAGGAAGAATGTTCCCGATGTTGGGGGAGTCAAGATCCAGGGTCCCAGTTTTACAGTCTACCGTGCGAACTCTTTAACTCAGTAAAGTAAAGTAAAGTAAAGTAGCCTTTATTGTCATATCAGCGCACAGGCAGCAGTTGATTGTTGCTCTATTCAGTTTCCCAGGGGGTCGGGACGGGACTGGAGTTGGGAGGGAAAGGTGGGGGAGTCGAGGGAGAGGAGGGGGAGACAGATGGGGGTGTCTTCATTTATTGGCGGCGGGTGTCTGTCACTGAAACAGGCAGGTGAGATTTCACATCCACCTTGTGTGTGCCTCTCTCTCTCTCTCCCTCCCTCCCTCTTACACAGGCTGAGAGACTCTGCCTCTGTGAGTGTACGTCTCTTTCTCCCCCTCTCCCACACACAGTAAGACCGAGGTACTGTGCTCAGTCCATCTGTGTCTCCCACATACACAGTAAAACATGTCTCCAAATGAGCCAATTCAACCAAGGGAGGATATTTATAGTGTGTGAAAAAAAAGTGACATCATTTGTGCCACGTGATGATTTGACAACACTTCACAATGTTCATTCAAGATTTAACGGGAAAGCTCGGGAGACGAACAAGTCACTCGCACAAATAACAGAAATGCCGAGTACCGTGGGAACTCTTTATCTACCCCCCCGTTATATCGTGTGATATCGTGCTAGACCACGACCACTTCACTCTGGTTACATCTTGCGTCAAGTCGTCCCGTGAAAAAGCCGCATAAGAATAAAGGGGAGGTCATTTAAGACTGAGGTGAGAAAAACTTTTTCACCTAGAGAGTTGTGAATTTATGGAATTCCCTGCCACAGAGGGCAGTGGAGGCAAAGTTACTGGATGGATTTAAGAGAGAGTTAGATAGAGCTCTAGAGGGCTAGTGGAGTCAAGGGATATGGGGAGAAGGCAGGCACGGGTTATTGATAGGGGATGATCAGCCATGATCACAATGAATGGTGGTGCTGGCTCGAAGGGCCGAATCGCCTCCTCCTGCACCTATTTTCTATGTTTCTATGTTTCTATATTTATCACAAGTGGGTGGATCACCTCAAGATTTAACATTTGGAATATTGAAATACAAGGGTGAATTTTATATGCTTTATGACAACATTTCTCTTGATAATAATTAAGGATGTCTTCAGATCGCCACAGATTCAACTCAACCTAACAAAATTCCATCAGTGTGTAGAAAAGAACAGCAGATTCTGGTTTAAATCGAAGGTAGACACAAAATGCTTGAGTAACTCAGCGGGACAGGCAGCATCTCTGAAGAGAAGGAATGGGTGATTCATTCCATTCAGATTGGACCTGCATGATGGATGTTCTGTGGCACAGGAGAGGTTAACTTTGGTTAATCATAATAGTGGACATGTCATTTATTGAAAATAAGTCACAATGATGTGCCAGTTATCCCTCCTACTAAGATGGTATGTACAGAATATTAGAATTAGGAGCAGAAATAGGTCATACAGATCCATTTTGTCTGTCAACAGTTCAATATTTTTCCTGATCTTTTACCTCTACACAGTTGAGATTCATATTCAGATTAGTTTATTGTCATATACACCAAAGATCAATGAAATTCATTGTTCACATGAAGGTCACAGAGTAAATAGTAATCACGCAGTCAATATCTCTTGACTTCCTTAACGTTCAAACATCTATCAAGTTCTGCCTTGAATATCTTCAACAATTGAGCCTCTGAAAGCCATTTAGGTAGAGTATTCACACAATTCAATATTACCTTGCTGACAATTATTTTTTCATATTCATTCATGGCTGGTGTCTTATTGTGACATTGTGTCCATGTGTCCTAGTAAAATTAATATAATCCCTACATCTACACTAAAATACTCTGTAAAAAGTTAATTAAATCACTTCTCATTCTCTGCACTGAAGGGAATATCGGCCTTGTGTGCTCAATCACTCATCAGAAGAGAAACACCCCTTCAAGGAATCAATCAGATGAACTTTCTTTGAACTCTAGTGTAAGAGCATCCTTCCTTAAGTAAGGAGATTAAGGAAAAGTTTTACCGATTTATCACATGCCAAAAATGCATCTACCTGATTACAAATGTTGCAAATATGGAAAAAGCCTTCACTTTTGTCTCTTTTAACATTTTTTTCCTTCTGTGATACTATTTGGAGATACATTCATACATTTGGATGCTTTACATTTTCCATATAGGCTCTGTCTATCTTTATCCGTGTCATTAAGCTTCACTGTCTTTCACTTTAACTCTCCAAATTCCCCTCACCAGAATCCATCCTCATTATCTATATAACTAAAAGTCTCATCCTGACCACTTCCTGTCTACGCTGTTAATCGATTTTAGAAAAAAACGCTACCCTATATCGCTCTGATTTTTTTGCCATCTTACTCAGTCCTCCTCCGCTGCAGCAGCCCCAAGGATTTTTTCGATTGCTGAAAATTTAAAAAGTTATGAATGTCTAAAAAATCTTGAGATCAGCTGATTGGCCCTCTCGTCTGTGAATCACCATGATGAAGGTAATGCCCTTTCCGAGGGGGGCAGGAGTATAAAACCCCGGATGCCTGGATGTGAGTCAGTCACTCTGTAAGATCGCGAGTGAGAGGCCACAACTGTGATTCCCTGAGTCTACAATGTGTTTGTAATAAATTATGATTTGTTAACCCTTAATGTGTTTGCAATAAATGTTATGTTAACCAGCAATATGTTTGCAATGAATTATGATTCGTTAACCCTTAATGTGCTTGCAATAAATTATTTGTTAGCCAGCAATGTGCTTGTAATGAATGATGATTTGTTAACCCTTAATGTGCTTGCAATAAATTATTTGTTAGCCCTAAATAAAAAGACAATGAGTTGTTTGGCCTGCCCTGTGCTTTTGCTTTTCCTTTGCATTGCTTGACCTGAAATGAGAGCAAATGGATTGTATATTGTTGGCTGGCTGGCCCCGCCTGCCCTATGCTTTTGCTTTTGCTTTTGCTTTGCCATTGCTCTGCTTGACCTCACCTGAAATGAAAGCAAACGGATTGTATATTGTTGGCTGGCCCTGCCTGCCCTGTGCTTTTGCTTTGCATTTGCTTTGCTTGACCTCACCTGAAATGAAAGGAAAAAAATTGTATTGTTGGCTGGCCCCACCTCCCCTTGGATTGGATTGGATTGGATTGGATTGGATTGGATTGGATTGGATTGGATTGGATTGGATTTGGATTGAATTGGATTGACTTGGATTGGCTTGGATTGGATTGGTTTGGCTTGGATTGGCTTGGATTGGATTGGTTTGACTTGCTAGCGCTCCAGAACTTTCCAGTTATGATGAAGGATTTCAAACCTGAGAATCTCAAATGTGAACAGTTCTCTTTCCTCAGATGCTATCTGACCTTTGGAGAGTTTCCAGCGCTTTCCGTTTTTATTTCACTGGTAATCATATTCTCTTGCCTCTTCCCATTGACTCGAAGACATGTGACAGCCTCTCAAAATAAATTTTGCAAGCAATCTTCCCCTTCCCTAATGCATTGTAATGTTTGAATCACAGACTCCAGCTCATCAACTCTTAGCCAAACTACTCCAGAATGTATAAAGATATTAATGGTGTAGTTGCCATGGATCAGGATGTTTTCTATCGCTTCTCATGTGCTGTAACTGCAAACCATCTCCTGCTCTTCCACACCTCTCTTAGGGTCACAGACATGCACAGCATAGAGCAAGGTCCTTCAGCCCACCATATCCACATTGACAGAGATAGCTTCTTGACTAGTATGGGTGTCAGGGGTTATGGGGATAAGGCAGGAGAGTTAGAAACATAGAAAATAGGTGCAGGAGTAGGCCATTCGGCCCTTCGAGCCTGCACCGCCATTCAATATGATCATGGCTGATCATCCTACTCAGTATTCTGTACCTGCCTTCTCTCCATACCCCCTGATCCCTTTAGCCACAAGGCCCACATCTAAACTCCCTCTTAAATATAGCCGATGAACTGGCCTCAAATACCTTCTGTGGCAGAGAGTTCCAGAGATTCACCACTCTCTGTGTGAAAAATGTTTTTCTCATCTCGGATTTCCCCTTTATCCTTAAACTGTGACCCCTTGTCCTGGACATCCCCAACATCGGGAACAATCTTCCTGCATCTAGCCTGTCCAACCCCTTAAGAACTTTTTGGATTTGGGTTAGGAGGGAGAGATAGATCAGCCATGATTGAATGACGGAGTAGGCTTGATGTGCCAAATGGCCTAATTCAGTTCCTATCACTTATGATCTTATTCAGATTCAGATTCAGATTCAACTTTACTTGTCATTGTCAGTGTACAGTACAGAGACAACGAAATGCAGTTAGCATCTCCCTGGAAGAGCGACATAGAATATGATTTCAATAAATAAAACTATTTACATGTACACAGACATAGTGTATTTTCCTGTGGGAGGAGTGTCTGGGGGGAAAGGGGTTATTGTCAGTCACCGAGGTACATTGTTGAGTAGTGTGACAGCCGCAGGGAAGAAGCTGTTCCTGGACCTGCTGGTCCGGCAACGGAGAGACCTGTAGCGCCTCCCGGATGGTAGGAGGGTAAACAGTCCATGGTTGGGGTGAGAGCAGTCTTATGACTTAATGAACAGCAAGCACCCATTTACACAAACCCCTTTCTTAATATTCTTCCCATATTACACTCATCTGCACATTAGGGCAAATTCCAATGGATATTAATCTTCGAAACAAAACATTTTTGAGACGTGGAAGGAAACTGGAGTACCCGGAGGAACCTGACGCAGTCACAGGGAGACTGTGGAAGCTCTGTGCAGACAGCACTGATGTTTAGATGACACCCATGTTAATAGAGCTGTGAGGCAGCAGCTATACTAGATGCGCCACTTTTATTTGCTCTTTTAAATAAAAAGCAACGCATTACTCTAAACTCACTTAAGTCCATACTCCACAGGCACAGCATACTGTGTTAATAGAACACTGAGCCAAGCAGAACCTATTGAGTGCATAAATACTGGTTCCCAACCTCAGTCAACCAGTTCTATTTGTTTTCCTAATTACCTGTCAGGCTTCAAGCTAGTTATTAACTGTGCATTCTACTTATTTACAACTGAAAGAGGAAAGTGCAAAATTAAGAGATTCTAATAGATAAACAGAATTAAATATTTAAATGAAATCAGCCTCTTACTTGCCCAAATCCACAATCCACAAACGCTGTTGAAGGTCATGTTAAAACAAATAGTTCTTTAGTAGAACCTACTAAATATTACCAGGTGCCACAAGTTCTGTGTCTGCTGAATTTTGAAAAGACCATTTTAGTTTCCGTAGATGGACACAAAAAGCTGGAGTAACTCAGCGGGGCAGCAGCATTTCTTGGGAGAAGGAATGGGTGACGTTTCGGGTCGAGAAACGAGAAAGGTCCCATTCCTTCTTTCCAGAGTTGCTGCCTGCCCCGCTGAGTTACTCCACCTTTTTGTGTCTATCTTCGATTTAAACCAGCATCTGCAGTTCCTTCCTACACCTTGTAGTTTCTGTGGCAGGAAGAGAACACTTAGAGGGGCCTGGCACTGGTAATACAATTATATTTATGCAGGGGCGGAAAATCCGGGGGGGGGGGGGGCCAGAGGGAACACGTCCCCTCCATGTTTTGAGAGGTGGGGGACATCCCCCCCAAGTTTTTGTAATCCGGATTTTAAAACCCGGTGAAATCTCCACTTTCCGCGAGACAGTGGGGGTGGGACTGATGATCGAGGGCGCCGATTGGACGAGAGAGACGTCGGTCAGCAGGCAATGGGGGTGGGACATGATTCAGCGTGATGATTGGAGGTGGGAGGAGTGGGGGGGGAACTGAGGATAGAGCGCCGTGATTGGAGGAGGGAGACGTGGCACAGACCTGCGCCTCATCCACAGCCAGGAATCTGCGCCTCATCCACAGCCAGGATACTAATCTGAGGAAAGACATTCTTGCCATAGAGGGAGTACAGAGAAGGTTCACCGGACTGATTCCTGGGATGGCAGGACTTTCATATGAAGAAAGACTGGATAGACTCGGCTTGTACACGCTAGAATTTAGAAGATTGAGGGGGGATCTTATAGAAACTTACAAAATTCTTAAGGGGTTGGACAGGCTAGATGCAGGAAGATTATTCCCGATGTTGGGGAAGTCCAGAACTAGGGGTCACAGTTTAAGGATAAGAGGGAAGTCTTTTAGGACCCAGATGCGAAAATCATTTTTTACACAGAGAGTGGTGAATCTGTGGAATTCTCTGGCACAGAATGTAGTTGAGGCCAGTTCAAGTTCAAGTGAGTTTATTGTCATTTGTCCCTGTATAGGACAATGAAATTCTTGCTTTGCTTAAGCACACAGAAAATAGTAGGCATTTACTACAAAACAGATAAATGTGTCCATATACCATGATATAAATATATACACACATGAATAAATAAACTGATAAAGTGCAAATAGCAGAAAGTAATAATCAGAGTTTTGTCCGAGCCAGGTTTAATAGCCTGATGGCTGTGGGGAAGTAGCTATTCCTGAACCTGGTTGTTGCAGTCTTCAGGCTCCTGTACCTTCTACCTGAAGGTAGCAGGGAAATGAGTGTGTGGCCAGGATGGTGTGGGTCTTTGATGATACTGCCAGCCTTTTTGAGGCAGCGACTGCGATAAATCCCCTCGATGGAAGGAAGGTCAGAGCCGATGATGGACTGGGCAGTGTTTACTACTTTTTGTAGTCTTTTCCTCTCCAGGGCGCTCAAATTGCCGAACCAAGCCATGATGCAACCGGTCAGCATGCTCTCTACTGTGCACCTGTAGAAGTTAGAGAGAGTCTTCCTTGACAAACCGACTCTCCGTAATCTTCTCAGGAAGTAGAGGCGCTGATGAGCTTTTTTGATAATTGCGTTAGTGTTCTCGGACCAGGAAAGATCTTCTGAGATGTGCACGCCCAGGAATTTGAAGTTCTTGACCCTTTCAACCATTTATAACCGTTGATATAAATGGAGCTGTGGGTCCCCCTCCTACTCCTTCCAAAGTCCACAATCAGTTCCTTCATTTTGCTGGTGTTGAGGGCCAGGTTATTGCGCTGGCACCATATGGACAGTTGCTCGATCTCCCTTCTATATTCTGACTCATCCCCATCAGTGATACGCCCCACAATAGTGGTGTCGTCAGCGAACTTGATGATGGAGTTCGCACTGTGGTTGGCTACGCAGTCATGGGTATAGAGTGAGTACAGCAGGGGGCTGAGCACGCAGCCTTGAGGTGCTCCCGTGCTGATTATTATCGAGGCTGACACATTTCCACCAATACGAACAGACTGTGGTCTGTGGATGAGGAAGTTGAGGATCCAGTTGCAGAGGGATGCGCAGAGACCCAGTTCTGCGAGTTTGGTAACCAGTTTGGAGGGGATGATTGTGTTGAATGCCGAGCTGTAATCGATGAATAACAGCCTGACATATGAGTTTTTGTTGTCCAAGTTGTCCAGTGCGGAATGGAGGGCCAGCGAGATCGCATCCATCGTTGATGTGTTGTGGCGGTAAGCGAACTGCAGTGGGTCCAGGTTTTTGTCGAGGTAGGAGTTGATTTGCTCCATGATCAGCCTCTCAAAGCACTTCATCACCACCGGCATTAGTGCCACTGGTCGATAGTCATTGAGGCACGTCACATTACTCTTCTTGGGCACCAGTATAATTGATGCCCTTTTAAAGCAGGTGGGGACCTCAGACCTCAGAAGTGAGAGGTTGAAAATGTCCGTAAAAACTCCTGCCAGTTGGTCCGCACAGGTTTTTAGAACACGACCGGGTATACCATCAGGACCAGGTGCTTTTCGGGGGGTTCACCCCTCTGAAGGATTTCCTGATGTCAGCCTCTGTGACTGAGACTGAAATGCCATCACAGCGAATGGGGGATCGGGAAGGCACATCAGTATTCTCCCTGTCAAAGCGTGCGTAAAACTCATTGAGCTCGTCAGGGAGTGATGTTTCACCGACATTCGAGCTACCTCCTGGTTTCGCCTTGTAGGAGGTGATTGCATTCAGGCCCCGCCACAGCTGCCGAACATCCATGTACCTGCCTAAGTGTCTTTATAATAGCAACAACCTGCTCTGGCAACTAGATCTATATATCCCGCACCCTCTGAGTGAAAAGGTTGCCCATCTCTCATCTTATGTGAGGAATCACTGAACTGGTTAGGAATTTGAAATGAATAGGTAAAGTGAATGAAGATCCAGTGTAGTTTGATGTCAGCACATCATAATGTAACGAGTATGGTTTGGCAGTGATCATAATATTCAACCAACAGCCATAAAGTCACAATTAAAATTCTCACTGTAGGAATTTCTTAAGTTAAATTCAATAAATTCATTCAGTCTTACACATTCTAGAGGGTAAACAATTGACATAAAAATCCAGTTTGTGAATTGAAATTAAAATCTGCTTGCCACCATGATTTATAAAAATTCCTTGTAATGATGGAAGTTAAAATGTTTTTTTAAAAAACGGTTACTATGATAATATCGGTGGTCAACTATAACAAAATATAACAAGCTGCATCTTGTTAGTATCATAAATATAACTTAAATAACTAATAAACCTAAGATACACACTCAGAGGTTCACAGGAAATAAACCACAAAGAAACGCTAACCACATATTTAAATAATTACAGCTCAAGGACTTTGAACATACAGAGTACAAGAAAAACCTGAAATAACAAACAGCCCAGTGAAACATGAATGATGGGCTTACATTTGAAAAACATACCCATCTCTCTGGGACCACAGGAAGTGCACCATATGGTGACTTTTGTGAAGGTCATTACCATAAATACAACAAGCTATGTGTCACGATTTGTATTGAAATAATTACAGTTCAAGGACTTGAATTGAGGACAACAAACCTTTCATCTAAACTCCTCTGTAAGGATATCGCAACTTTCGGCAAGTTGAATTCTTTCTGGTCTTTCCTTAAAATGGAGAGTTCTCTTAGGTTCTCTGTAGAAATCAGGGTCATGTGTATTTAACAGCAACCTGAATGTCTTGAATTGGGTATCCTGCAATCATGTGCATGCTGATTGGTTTCTCCTGGAATGTAAACACATATTATCACTCAACAACCTGAATGGGATAATTTGATAATTTCTGACCTCCTGGGAGTATACCAAGGCCAGCAAAGAAAAACCTTACAGTTTCTGTCCACCATAAGAACAGATGCGAGCAAAAGCTATCATGATTAACTATCATCCACTATTTTAGTGGATGATTGTTAATCATAAAATTCCATTGGTATACTGAAAAAAATAATCTGGTTGTACACGTTGGGTTGTACACCGGGTTGTACACTTTCATCTTTTCTGGAATGAATTTAAGAATGCAAAACTTAGTGTTTTGAATACACCAACATATTGGTGCAGCAGTTCTTGCTGATTCCTTAAGGGCCTGTCCTGCCAGCATGCGATTGCATGCGTCTAGCACAACCAAACGTGGTCGCTTGAGGCGTATGGCCTCACGGGGCCGGTCCAAATTTGAACCGAGGAGGCGTATGGAGTTGTGCGGGGCTGGTCCCGAAATCATACTCACCAATCAGCTGAGCAGGAGGTGGGCTGACTGAATTTGTACATCGCACGGCGGCGGGCGGTGATGTCAACGCGCAACGCCACGCCGTCAAGACGCTGCGTACAACGTCAAGACGTTGCGTACGACGTCAAGTGGGACTGGCCCCGCGAGGCCGTAAGCCTCAAGGGACACGTTTAGTCGTGCTAGACGCATGCTATCGCATGCTGGTGGGACAGGCCCTTTACAGGTGCAGAGAACCATTTTGATTCTGACCTCGAGGACTGCCGTGCATAGTTCTCAATGTTTCAATAATACTTTATTGTCATATGTACTTAGGTAATGCTTTGTTTTGCGTACATCCCGGTAAAATCATCCAGCAGACTTCACACAAGTGTCACCATGTGTCTGGTGCCGACAAAGCTACAAAAGTTCACTGAACATACTTATGCCCCCTTCGTTCTTGGCACTCCCCCCCCCCCCCCCCCCTCCAACTCCACCAGGTCCCCCTATCATTCTTGACCACTCCACCTCCCTCTCGATGGTCCACCTCGTTCTCGATGTTTCCTTGCGGCGGCCCTCCTCGCTCGCTCGCTCTTCTCCCTGTGATGGCCAGGGTTCTTGCCTGGTTCCCCAATTTCTCGTCACATCCAAAATGTGCCAGTAGGTAAATTAGTTACTCTTCATTGCCCCTATGGTGGGAAATAGTATAAATAATCAAGGGGGGGGGGGGGGGGTTATTGGCGCACAAGCCAGGATACTTTGTGGATGTATTGGGAAATAAGGAGATTGGGAATGGGACTGGTGGTATTGGATCTGTTGGGAGTTGGGATGTGCCCAATGGCTGCCTCACCTCCTTTGTAACAATTTCAGGAAGTTAGAGATGTTCTTTCTCAATCATAATCCATTGTCAGATTGCCAAACTACTGATCACTTCCAGATATCAAGTCCAGTCGAGTTTATTGTCATATGCACAAACAAGGTGATGTACTAGGTGGAATGAAAATCGCTGCTTACATGAGATTCATTTAACTAAACCTGATCATTTTATTTTATTCATCATGTATCACTGACAAGAATTCAATTCAAAATCAAATCCTCTGGAGAATCCTTAGGGCACAAACAACAAACATGCATTAACCTAGCTGAGACTCGGGAGCTCTTAGCAACTGAGGTAAAGCTGGAATTGTCAGATGATATGAGTTTTCCACTGGAATTCCACAGGCTCTAAAGCTTGTGTAAATCTGATGTTCTGGATGGAAACTGTAATGTAATTAAAGGGAAGGGGGAGATGTGATGTAATTAAAGTGAAGGAGGAGATGTGATGTATATAGACATAGAAACATAAAAATAGGTGCAGGAGTAGGCCATTTGGCCCTTCGAGCCTGCACCGCCATTCAATATGATCATGGTGGTGCAGGCTCGCCATGTGATATGTAATATAAATGTCAGTGCCCCTTGAGGCCAAAAGCTGATGCTGGCAAATGTGCCTGTGCCTCGTGACTGAGGTCAGGTGACCCTCTAGAAGTTTCCGGGTGGAGCAGATTAAATCCTTTTTACAAGCTGTCGGACGTGTATTAATTGTGCTAGTCACAACGGTCTTACAGGAGACATCACAGAAACTTTAGAGCAAAAAATTTACAGATCATCAGAAAACTGTCATTAGGATAACAAGGAAATAATTTCTGAATCACAAATCTGTTTATATTCCAGGATATATGTCAGATATCCATTTTATAGTAGGATACATTGACTATTTATTGAAATCATGTTATGCAGAGAAAGGGGAAGGAAATGAAATCATTTAGTTTAGTGGGTGTTTTTGCTCAAAGTACCATGGGTCATTACTATTATAAAGCCACAATTTCAATCAATCACCTTCAATAATCAATAAATAATGTGCATCTCAAATAATTTTACAAATCTGAAACAACCCAAAAGCAGAGGGAATATCAGTAACATGTCCAGATGAAATGCTCATGTTTATGCCCAAGCGGTCAAATTAAGATATGTATTTGCAGCTAGAACACATTATGGGCCAAACTGAGGAAAGAAACAGAATAAAATCCTATTTCTACTCTCTTAAGATGGATCATCAATTATTTTCACATTTGTTGTGGATTGACTTGAGCACAGCTTGGCTTCTCTTCAGAGCTGCAGGGATTGAAGCGATTTGTGTTCATTATTGATTTGAAAATTTCCAAGAAAGAGCCGGTCCTACAGGACCTCCTGCACAAACAGAAACAGGAAGAGAGGGCCGGAAGGCAAAGTCAATTCAACAGGAGAGGCCAAAGGAGGCCATGGAGAAGGTCAGTGATCAAGAGTATCTTCCCCCAGAGTCCGTTGGAGCAACTTTTATATCCGGAAGCTAACATTTTCAAAGCAAATGGCTCTCGAAATCTGTCAAATGCTTTAGGCAATTTTCCAACAATAGAAATGGTCTGTGTAATTCCTGAGTTCTGGTCAGCTCAATAAACATCTAAGTCTGCAATTGAAATTACAAACCCATGTTAATATCACATCCATTAATATATTCAAATTACAAATCCACATTAATATTATCCCCTTAAAACATTAAAACTAACAAACTTATTTGCTTGAGGACAATAGACAATAGGTGCAGGAGTAGACCATTCGGCCCTTCGAGCCAGCACTACCATTCAATGTGATCATGGCTGGTCACCCCCAATCGCTACCCCGTTCCTGCCTTCTCTCTTGAAAGCATCCAGAGAACCTGCCTCCACCGCCCACCGAGGCAGAGAATTCCACAGACTCACAACTCTCTGTGAGAAAAAGTGTTTCCTTGTCTCCGTTCTAAATGGCTTACTCCTTATTCTTAAACTGTGGCCCTTGGTTCTGGACTCCCACAACATCGGGAACATGTTTCCTGCCTCTAGCGTATCCAAACCCTTAACAATCTTATATGTTTCAATGAGATCCTCTCTCATCCTTCATTTTGCTAGAACAGAGGGAAATTGTCTAGAGATCACAGATTGGAGGTTGCATTGTCGCTTCTGATGCAATTATCCACTCCCCTTCCAAATCCACTTGTACCTATCACATAAAAATCTGACCTTTGATTCATTGCCTTCTTGCATGTCAGCATTACTGCAACATTCTGCTTCCAAATTAAGAATTGGTTTCTGTGAGGAATACTGGGTAGTGCACGCATGCTTTGGCTTAATGTTAAAATTGGAATTGAATCAGAAACATATTAAAAGCACATGGAAACTCAGGATGTGGCTCAAAGTAGCCTGGAACAATTTCAGTCAAATAGTGATGAAGTGTGTTGGAATGATATTGACTAGTGAAAATAATGCAGCCTCAATGATTCTCAAGATGCTCAACACAATCCAGAACAAAGCAGCCTACTTCACTGGTAACCCATCGATTACCCTAGGCTATTACAACTTCCACCACCAATGCACATCATCTGTAGAGTGTGACATGTATAAAAGGTATGATGCTATTCTGACAACATCTGCCAAACAGGCATCTTCTGCCACCCAGTAGGAAAAATATAGCAGATGCATGTTAACACCATCATTTGTAGGTTCCCATCTATATCACGCACCTTCCTGACTTTGCTGCTTTTTTTAATATAAAATCTAAACCCTAGAATTTCCTGCCATCAGCATTGTGGGAGTAGCTGCTCCAGAGGGCTGTGGTTTAAGAAGGTTGTTCACTACAACCTTTCAAAAGCAATTAGGAAAGGCAATAAATCGTCATAGTTCCTCAAGGATGTAACAAGAAAAGGCAATAGAGGGCAACGTGTAAATTAAGTATATTGGATATTCAGAAGCATTTACCAAGGTACCACATAAAAGGCTTACACAACAGGTAAGAGTTTAAGGTATTAGGGAAAGTGTGTCAGTGAGAGTGAATTTAAGACAGGTTACCACATAGAAGACAGAGTGATGGAATAAACAGTATTGTCAGGCTAGAAGGTGCCCCACAGCCCTTAAATTTTTACCATAAATTAATTACAATTAATAATTGATTGTTAATTATTATAATTGATATTAATGACCTAGAGGAGGGAACGGAGTGTAAGGAATTTGAGTTAACAGGTGGTATGAAAATAGGTGGGGATGAGGATATCAGATCTTTGCAATTGAACATAGATTGGTTGGTTGCGTGAGTGCTTGATAAATAAAGTTTAACGTGGTAAGTGTGAGGTTATGCACTTCAGTAAGAGAAATCTAAAGGCAAACTATTAGCTAAATGGAGAAAGGGTACAGATGAGTGAAGTATGGAGGGATTTAGATGTCTTTGTTTTCGAATCACAAGTGAGCAGGCGATTATGGTAGGGGTTTAGGAAAGCAACTGGCATTTTAGCCTTTATTAAAAGATTGGGAGTTAAAAGGGTATTTGCATTCCAGTTATATAGAGTAATAGTGTGGCCACGCCTGGGTTATAGTGCACAGTTTTGGTCCCACTATTTGAGGATGTATTGATCCTAGAGATGATTAGCAGGTTCATTCCTGGGATGAAAAGATTGCACTTGCAATGGAGGCTAAACTGAGTGGGTCATTCTTCTTTAGAGTTTAGAAGAATGAGGAGTGATCTTACTGAAGCATTTAATATTGGGCATAGTTAAAACATCGGGGTGGTCATTTGAAAATTAGGTTTGTAGGAACTTCTTGCAGAGGATGTGAGTCTCGGATATGCCCTACAACTAAAGGTTGTGGAGGCTAGGTCAATGGAGGAATTTGGAGTGGGAGAGCTTTTCTGGGGTTTCTGTGGTTTCGATTGGAAAACTGAAATATGCTGAACTTGTATGGAAGTGTTTTCCTCTGATTTATAAGGAGACAAGCTCAATAGTGAATTTTAAGGTTTATCAGCAGCAAAAGTGGAGCTGGAGCCAATGCACTACCGGGAAACAGGTGGTAAGTAGAAAAATTACATTTTCTCTATTTGTAGAGCCAGCTATCCACTATGAATAGATTGTGCCATATTTCCTTTGGCCGGTACTTTACTTTATAGCAACTCGACCATCATGCTCCCTCTCATTCAACATTAGCAAAGGCACATAACAACCTCAGCACTGCCAGACATACTGACAAACCTAATTGTCTTTTTAAATTACACACCTCTTCTTCAATTGGTCCATAGCCTTAGGATTCCTCAAAAAGTTTTAAGAGCAAGACTACTAAATCAAAGGGACAGCAAGTGGTGGGTTAAGATTAAAGTATATGTTGTTCCAGACTAAGAATTTGTAAAAGAAATAAAACACTTTCAAATATATATATTTTTCTCTCTCAGTGAGACCTTTCAAAGCAGTTCTTCGGGCTAGAAAACAATGAACTGGGCTGGTTGTATTTTAGAAGGTTTGAAAGTAAACAGGATAAATTCCTTTAAGCTGTCTGGTGCTACTATTCTGTAAGGGGTGGTGTTCACTGTCTCCAACTCCTGTTGGAAATCATTTTTTTGTTGTTGCTGTAAACCAGGTCACGGCAAACTGAACAGACACCCTGATTTTTAGATGGAGCTTTACAGACACCTTAGTGTTGTGCAGCACATAGTCCACTGAATCCACAGCTGTCATCAAGCACCAATTAGCCTAAAGCTCCATTAATCCTTTTTATTCTCCCCACGTTCCTTTCAACTAATCCAGTTCTATCGTTCATCTACGCTTTGGAGAGAATTCACAAATACCAATTAACCAATCAACCTGCACATCTTTGGGATCTCCTCAATGAGGCAGTGAAAAATGTTGATCCAAGAAAGATGCAGGTAGATGTGATCATCAAAGAACGTCTACCTAATTTGCATTATATATTTAATTCAAAAACCATTTATAGCATAAATATTTGTTTATGGAGCTGGCTGTTTTCCAAGCTACAAACAGCAAAACACTAATTATATATTTAGCAGGAACTAATCAACAGAAACATTGTTTCCTATATATTAACTTTCCAATTTTTTCCCTAAATGCTGTAACAAAAAATATGTGCCTTTATTCCTTTTCAACTCCCCAGTAGAACTACAGTTTTTGACACACTTTGTGGACTACATCCATGTATGCCTAAATGTTGCTGCATCTCCAGATTCTCTATCATGTGAAAATGGCCTTAAATCATCTCAGGAATTGCAAGAAACATAAATGTTCTCATTATAGCAAACATTTTCCTCACAAATATCTATTTGGCTTCAAGAATCATAGTTGAAATAACACATTTAAAACACATCTAGTGATATGTCTGCTCAATCTTGGGATTTAATAAGAGCACATGGCATCTGTTTAATCTGAATCATTAAAGCAGTAAACAATGTTAGAGAACAATGCAATATAGCAGCAGAATAACAATTACAGGTGAATATAACAACCTATAGACAAACACTGATGGGTTTGTACATCAAGATACTTGATGATTGAATCTGCCTAAAATAAAATGTAACTCCAACCTAATACTACAGCAGTACTGTGATGTAGCGGTAGAGCTAATGCCTCACAGCACCAGAGACCTGACTGTGCTGCTGACTATGGGTACTGTCTGTGCAGTTTGTATGTTCTCCCTGTGACCATAGGGGACTGATGCTCTGCTTTCCTCCCAAATTCCAAAGACATGCAGGTTTATAGGGTTCATTTGCTTCTGTAAAATGCCCCTAGTGTATAGGTTGTGAAGTTGGGACAACATAGTACGGGTAATCAATGGTCAGCATGGACTTGGTGGGATGAAGGGCCCGTTTCCATGTTGTGTCTCTAAACTAAACTAAACTTTGCACCCAGCCCAAAAACTATTTCTTCCAACATGGATAGAGTATCCATTTCAGCACATGATGACTGAATCATCTTGCAGTTTCTAATGATCACTATCTCCGTTTCCACTTTTGCAAAGGTAGAAGCCACCTCTGCTCTGATTGTAATGGCTCAGACTTTGTTCATGCAAGTTCGGGCGGCGTTGTCAACATGAGCTGCTGCCTTCATGACTCTAGATAGCAAAGTCCAAGCGGGCAGAGAAGATGTCACAATATGCTAGCAATGTATTTGTTCTTCAGCAAGTTCCTCGAATGACTGATGTGCCATCTCAGAAGAACGCCAGTGGCCCATTGGAGAACAAATACACTATCTTCTCAGGTTGACAGATTTGATGATACCATTACAGCCACAACTCTATTACACCTCCTATTGCCTTTTAGCTGGCTACTGTGGATACCACTCACTAATAGTGCAATTACAGAGACCAGAGCTGTTGAGCCCTTGAGCTGTTCAAGGTCATCTTCAGGGGATGTCAGTGAAAAAAAAATTCAGAGACCTGAGTAAGAATGCTCAAAAACCAAGTATCCATGAGGTGTTATGGGTTGTCAGCAGCTGTATATTTAAATGTTCAGTAATATGAAATTTAGAATACAACAACAACTAATTGTAGAAATATTAACCGAGAAAACTACAGTATGATTGTAAAATCTCATCTGATTCACTCACACCCTACAGGGGAGCGTATCTGTGGCCCTAGCTAGTCTGGCCCACAAATTATTTCAAATAAACACCAACACAGTTGATTCTTAATGTCCCATCAAAATTGCTATTCAGTTAGGCCAAATGGAAAATGGATAAAGTCAGATCAACTACCTAGCATTGACCTCGGCGCTGAGTTTGTGCACAGCAAAGTCAGTCCTGCAAAGTCTTCTCATGAACAGCTCTGTGGTGGCATAGTGGTGCCTCACAGTGCAGAGACCTGGGTTCAATCCTGACCTCGGGTGCTGTCTGTGCGGAGTTTGCACATTCTCTCTGTTGCTTCTTCCGGGTACCTTGCAGGTTAATTGGCCTCTGTAAATTGTCCCTAGTGTGTAGGGAGTGGTTGGGAAAGTGGGATAAGATCATAAGACCATAAGATCATAAAACATAGGAGCAGAATTAGGCTATTTGGTCCATCCAGTCTGCTCTAACATTCAATCATGTCTGAACTATTTTTCCCCCTCAACCCCATTCTTTTGCTTTCCCCTCGTAACTTTTGATACATTTACTAATCAAAAACCTATCAATCTCTGCTTTAAAAATACCCAATGACTTGGCCTTCACAGCCATCTGCGGCAATGAATTTCAAATATTTACCACCCATTGGCTAATAAAATTCATCTTCATCTACATTTAAATATGTCCTTTTATTCAGAGGCTGTGCCCTCTGGTCCGAGACTCTCCCACAACTGGAAACATCCTCTCTCTATCTCAGCCATTATTTGATAGGTTTCAATGAGATCCACCCCCATCCTTCTAAACTCTAGTGAGTTCCAGCCCAGAGCCATCAAACACTACTCATACATTAACCTAATAGCATAAAACTATTGCGACTCGGTGATCGATAGTCAGCATGGACTCGATGGGCCAGAGATCTGTAGGAAAGAACTGCAGATGCCGGTTTAAATCGAAGGTAGACACAAAATGCTGGAGTAACTCAGCGGGACAGGCATCATCTCTGGAGAGAAGGAATGGTTGACTGTTTCCATGTAATGTATCTATACTAAACATACAGTATGCAGATCAGTATCTAAACTGGGAGATCTTTCCCTCTCAGGTACATATTTTCCCCGCTATTATCAGGCTTCTGAATGGTTCTTCCATAAGCTAGTGTATTGTCCAATTCACCTTTACCAATTGTGGACATTGGACTTTGTCTATAGAACTGATATGCTACAGTGTTGAGAACTATATTTTGTACTATGTATCTTCACCTTTGCTCTATTTTACTTGAGTTTGACAATTATTTTTGTGTATAGTATATCTGATCTGTTTGGATAGCACGTAAAACAAAGCGTTTCACTGCACCTTGGTACACATGACAATAATAAACCTACAGTAAATCTAAACCTAAACTAAACCAGCCAAGCAATCTAATCATATTAATAAAATAATGCCTTGCCGTTAATGTGCCAGTCCATACCATCATAAGGTGGGAAGGCGTAGACCTTGATGTCTTCATCATTGACTCAAAGGTCAAACAAGGACAAGGAAGTCTGCACTTACTTACCACAATTGTCTTTCAGTCGATAAATGAATGATCCTTCAAGTTGAGCAGAACATGGAGAACTACTGGAAGTACGAAATATAATCTGGTGCTTCTCTCTCTCTCTCAGATGCTATGTGAGCTGTGGAATATCTCCAACATCTTCTGTTTGTATTTCAGATATTCAGCACCTGCAATATGTTGTACTTCAACTACATTAGAACCTCTATATCTGTACTCTTACTAATTCCTGCAGCTAACACATAGTATCTAGTCTTTGTTAAGAACCCAAGTAACACAATTTTGATGTGTTGTCTGCAGACGTATCAATGGGGTGTGATTGGCACCCCCACCCCTACCTCTTTGCTGCTATCTGTTCTCCACTATCCCTGACTGCCCACTTTTGTCCTAGACTTTGGCTGCTGTGGGTAAGTTGCCAAGATGCAATTGTAATTCTCCATAAGTGTAGGAGGATTTAAGATTGGAAAGCTATGCAGATTCTTATACCAGCACAGAATGAGGTTAATAGCCCACTTGGTTATGAGGAGAAGGTGTAAACTCAGCATTGTCAGCATCTAATATCAGGATCAAACTCTGGTCGCTGGGGCTGTGAGGTTGCAGAATTAACTGCTGTGCCACACAATTTCAAACCAAGAATGCAAGAAAATAGTAGCAGAAATAAACCACCTGGCTCTTCAAGCCTGCTCCACCATTCAATATAATCATGGCTGATCTAAAGTAGCCTCAACTCTTATTTTATGCCAATTCCCCACAGCCCTCAATTCTCAACCTTCCAAAAATATATACTTGCCTCCACCTTAGGTACTACAAATGATCTAATGTCTACAACCCTATGAGGTAAGGAATTCCAGAGATGCATGGTGAACTGAATGTTCTGTTTGCCTCTGTTATAAATGACTAGCTCCTTGTAACTATGTCCCTCGTTCGGTATTCTTCCACCAGCGTGAATATCTAAACATCCACTCTATCATGCTTCCTTAGGACCTAATATGTCTCACTAATGTTACCCCTCATTCTTCTAAACACCAATGTGTCCAGACCCAAACTCTTTTGCCTCTATTGATAGGACCAGCCTCAGTGCTTATGGTTCAAATAATCAACTCTCTGCCTAAATCCAGCCACTGAGAAACAATTCCAACTCATGCGTTTGTGGGGTTTTTTCTGCTATGAGTGCTGGAAGATCTTCAGCTTTTTCAGCAAGGTTTATTGGAGACTGCATTCTGGCGCCTAACATGCCAGCACCCAATGCCTCCTTGTACTTTCCATTAAGCATTGTAATACCATTTGAAGCGGAAATCAATCGGATAATATTTCCTAAAATGCCGCCAGGAATGGATCTATCCTTTTACTTTTTATGGGCGGTTGTGTGTTTAAAGTTAATATAAATCCAATGACAAAATCAATTGCCATTAAGTATAATTAAGGGTAAAGAACTGGTACTTGAGCCATTTTTGTACTAACACAATTGGTTTCACAATGCTTGGCAACAGTTTAATGAAAAGGTTCTGTTAGTGATTCACTGCAATTGTAAATTGGAATGCATGTCATTTTTACCAAAGTAAGGAATGTATTGGTAATGGTCCAATAAAGTACCAGTAACAAAGGCACATACTGAAATAGAAATAATGGAAGCACTCAGCAAGCTCGGCAGCATCTGTAGAAAGAGTAACAGCATTAATATTTTGGGTCAAAGACCCTTCAGAATTTTGTTTCACTTTGTGCAGATGCTGCCTGTATTACTGAATGTTTCCAGTATGTTGTCAGATTTCAAGTTTTTTATTCTTTTTTAAGGGACGTGCTGTTGCGACTTTGAAAGAGCCACATAACATACAGAGTTGTAAATTTATCAGATCTTTATTCAGTACAAGCAGGCACACAGTGGAGACTGGTTGGCAGAACTTACCCAAACTCAAATTATATTATTAAAAAATTTTTTTGATAACAAACTTTTGATAACAAGAAATCAATTGCAATTTTAATAGTTAAAATACAGTTTACCTTAATAATTTGGGTGTGAAATAGTTCGATGGAAGTATACATTTACGATATAATCATATCTGAACTTTTAAGACCAACTCTGAATATTCAAACGCCTTAACATTTATTTTAATTTAATATCAAATGCTGCTATGCTATATGGATTAAGGCACAAGACATTAATAGTACAATGGGGAGAGGTTGGGCAGGCTAACACTTTATTCCTTAGAGCGCAGTAGGCTCAGGATGATCTGATAGAGGTATGTAAACTCACGAGGGCAATAGGGTGAATGCACGAGTCTTTTACCCATGGTAGGGAAATCAAAAACAAGATATATGTATAAATGCAAGGGGCAAGATTTAATACAAACCTGAGGGGCACGTTTATTTTTCAATCAGAGGTCTGTGAGTATAAGAAACAAGCTGCCAGAGGAGGTAGTTGAGAAAGTTACTATAACAGCATTTAAAAGACACTTGAACAGGTACATGGATCGGAAAGTGGGATATAGGTCAAATGCAGGCAAATGGGACTGGCTTAGATGGGCATCTTGTTCAGAATGGATAGGTTGGGCCAAAGAGCTTATTTCCATGCTGTATGAATCTGTGTCTCAATATTGGCAAACCCTTTCCAAAATTGGTGCAGATAGAGTGAGCATGTCATGGTGGATTCTTGTTTCTTTGACTAGAAGCCTGCAACAATTGGTGTACAGTAGGAATCAGTGCTGGCACTATTGTTGTTTGCATGATATAAAAACGGACTTGGATGACAATGTGGGTGGTAAAATGAGTTAGATTAGTCAGAGTATTTGTTCCCTTGGTAGGGAAGTCTAAAACTAGAGGACACAGGCTTAAACTAAGAGAGGAGACATTTAAAGGAGATCTGAAGGGTTGGTTTGGTCATTTTTATTATCAGGAATGAGGTGCTTGAGGAGGTGGTAGAGACAGATACAATTACAATGTGTAAAAGGCATTTGGACTGGTACTAGCATAGGAAAGGCACAGAAGATACAGATCTAATGCAGGCAAATTGAATTATCACAGATAACCAAAATGGTTAGCATGAACAAGGTGGGCTGATAGAACTTATTTATGTGCTGTCCAATTCTATGTTATACTGAAAACCCATTGTAAATATTTCAGCTGGAGCTGGAACCTCCATATAGTTGTACATATTGTGAATCAATGTTAACATTTAGTGAGGATATTGTTATGTTTTTAAAATATTACAAGAATAATAAAAGAAGAATAAAAAAGGGATTTTTTGAATGATGGTACTGTTTTCCTACCAGTTAGTGTCATTAGGTTTGTGACAGAAATCATATAATTTGTAGGTATACATATATATTTGACCTTTCTTTATCATTATTTCTGTAAAGTCACCTAGCACTCTCCAATTGTATTGTTGCACCACTAGAGCCAATATCATTCTGTTAGGATAGAAAGTGAGAGAACAATTTAGAGTCTTATTTATGAAACTTTCATTCACAGTAATCAACAACCGTTATATTGCAATGTGTGCGTTAACAGCCTCAATATAAGTTACTTCAAGATATAACTTCATGGCTTGTTTATTTGACTCCTCAATTGTTCTCAGGCTATATACAGCAGAGCTAAGAGTAAGAAATTACCCCCCCCCCCCCCCATCATTTCTTCCAACATCAACTATTCCCCAATCTAAACTCACCCCTCCTATTCCCCATCAGTTCCCTGACATGTATATTCTTCAATGTAGCATTATTAAGATATTACTAGATCATTACGCGATTTTTGCTTGCTGGATGTTTCTGTGCATGAATTGTCCACTGCGTGTCCTATACAGCAACCATGAATACTTTACTAACATAAATTGTCTGAAGCAGTAGCAAGTATTTTATAAATTAAAGTTCTTTCTTCATCATTATAATAAGTACATAGAATGTAGGGAGTAAATCAGGACTTGGAACCAGTCAACACTATAATTTAAACTGTCATATAGTTAAATGACAAGATTAAAATAGCTTGACAGGGTTTCCATTGAACGAGTGCATTAAACAGATTGAAGGGGAACATCCTATTTCCAGGGCTCTGGTATTCCTCAGTGACAGGAACAATAATTGTGCTTTACACAATATTTCTCTATCGTAAAAAAGGATGCAGAAATAGTTGTAGAGACATGCACCTGCACAGCTTGGATACAGGAGCTTTGGCACATCATATCCATGATGACCGGGTTGACATATATGGCCAGTCACATTTGTTTGTATTTGATCCGAAGCCCTGTAAACCTTTCCTATCTGCATATCTATCTAAATGTCTTTTAAACATCATTATTATACCGGCTTCTATAGCTTTCTCTATTAGCTCATTCCAGATATGGGCTACCGACTGAGTGAAAAAGTTGCCCTTGAAGTCCCTCTTGAAACTCTTCCCTCTCACTGCAAGTGTCTAATTTTTTAATCATCATCGCTGGGAGAAAGGCCATGAGTGTTCACCTTACTCATGCCCCTCATGATCTTGTACACCTCAGTAAGATTACCTCCTAAGCTTCAAAGGAAAAAGTCCCAACCTATCCTACCTCTTTCTATAGCTCATCCACAAGTCCAGGTAACATCCTGGTGAATCTCTTCTGCATCCTTCCCAACTTAATGACATGCTGCCTATAGTTGGGTGACTAGAAGTGCTGATGGTACTCCAAATGTGGTCACACAAACTAATTGTACATCTGCATCATGACGTGCCAACTTTTGTACTGAATACTTTTCCTAATGAAAAGTGCCAAGCACCTTTTTTACTGCCTTGTCCGCCAGACTCCCATTTTTTGAGGAATCGTAATAATAATAATAATGGATGGGATTTATATAGCGCCTTTCTAATACTCAAGGCTCTTTACATCGCATTATTCATTCACTCCTCAGTCACACTCAGTGGTGGTAAGCTACTTCTGTAGCCACAGCTGCCCTGGGGCAGACTGACGGAAGCGTGGCTGCCATTCTGCGCCTACGGCCCCTCCGACCACCACCAATCACTCACACACACACACATTCACACACAGGCAAAGGTGGGTGAAGTGTCTTGCCCAAGGACACAACGACAGTACACACTCCAAGCAGGATTCGAACCGGCCACCTTCAGGTTGCCAGCCGAACACTTAGCCCATTGTACCATCTGTCGTCCCAATCGTACACCTATACTCACAGATCACTCTGATCTACAGCACTCTCCTGTGCTCTGCCAGTTGGTGAGTAAGTCCTATCCTGGTTTGACTTACAGAATTGGAACACATCACACTTTTCAGTTGAATTTCATTTATAATTCCTTGGCCCACCTTCCTAACTGATTTAGATCTTGTTGCAAACTTAGATATTCTTCTTCAGTGTCTCCTACACCACATATTTTAATGCCATCTGCAAATTTGCTAACAATGTTAACTACATTGTCTTCCAAATTGTTTATGTAAATGTTAGAATGAAGGCTGATAATTACATTTTGTGCACATTTTTCAACATAAAGTGTGCTTCAAATTCATAAGCTGCCATATATAAGCTTTTTGTAATGCCATAATGACATAAGTCGTGACTAATTTCTTAGCTCTATGCCACTACCTGTAGATTATAATCAGTTTTTAGTGGATCTCAGTGAGGATATCCAATGTTGTAACTATCAAATTGTGATTGTATTTTTATAGAATTATTATTTTATCATTTCCAGTACATGTTCAAGTGTTTAATAAGCTTATAAAATATTTACTGATAAACCTAATTTCTCATGTAAGAATCTAGCTTTAAGTGTAACATTGATTTACATAAGATCAGAAAAATATTTGGAAACTGCTATTAGAGTTTTAGATCTAAAATTCTATCTCATAAAAGTAAATCCACTAGTTTCCCTCAGTTCAATTGTGTTTACCAACTCCATAAAATGAAATGATGTTTTCCCATTGTGATAACTTTACCTTTTTCTCCTGCACATCCATGATCTGATCATTTTCACTACATATAATGCAATCCCTAACATAGTTATTTTTGAGGAAGGGTCCCAACCCAAAACCTCACCTAAATGTGAAGAAGGGTCCCAACCTGAAATGTCACCAATCCCTTTTCTCCAGAGATGCTGCCTGACTCGTTGAGTTACTCCAGTATTTTGGTCTATAATTGTTAATATATTTGAAAGGATTATTCTGAAGAAAGGTCCCTGCCCGAAATGTAATCTATCCATATTCTCCAGAGATGCTGCTTGACCTGCTGAGTTACTCTGGCACTTTGTGTCCTTTTGCCTATTAACCAGCATCTGCGGTTCCTTGTTTCTACTTTTAAAGGATTGTTAGGGGCCTGACTGCTTCATTTCAATACTGCCTATAAAAGTGTAATCATTGAACAAAATCACATTTCTTATGAGAATGCAGATTTATAATTTGCTTTCCGTTTTACCACAAAAAGAATGACAGATCTCTGATCAGAGAGCCATGGATGAGACGTTGTCTCTTGGAGGAATAAGGTTTAAAGTAAGAGAGGAAAGCCCTGAGGGTGTCTTTTTCGTACAGCGGGTGGTGTGTATATGAAACAAGCTGCCAGAGAAACAGGTACAATAACAACATTAAATGGACATTTGAATAAGCACATGGATTGGAAAGGTTTAGAGGCAAATGGGCCTAATGAAATGGGACTAGGATGGGCATCTTGTTTAGCATGGATGAGTTGTGCTGATTGGTCTTTTTCTAAGCTATATCATTCATGACTCTATGAATCCCATACCAAACTCTTCCTTTGAAATCTAAATATGCAGGTTGAAACTGTTGAAGTGGAAAAACAGGTGGCAAATCTCTGACATTAACCATATGAAATAGACACAGGAATAGATCATATGATATCTTAAGCCTGTTCTGTCATTTTTTAAATATCATTGAGAATCTGATTCTGGCCTCCGTTCAATTTTCTTCCCTGATTCCCAGAATTATTGATGTCCCTGGATTGGGTGGATAGGTTAAAAATACTAAACAAAGACTCTCAAGTTTAAAAACAATTGGGGAGCTGGTATTGATTTCCAGTTTAAAGATAGCAGTATTGTTCTTTACAAAGTGTCTCATTATACAGCCAGCCCTATTTACATTTTTCATTAACTTTAATTAATAAGAATGCATGGACAGGTAATTCCAGAAATCCATAACTGTCCTCTGAGATGCCTTGTTCCTGTTGAAGCTGCAACATAATGGGATCTCACTAAGAGATTGTCCATTGAAATACATAGAATGGTGTGAAATTGCCCTTGAAATTGCTGTGATAGATATCCAGTAAACATCACAGGAATGGTTGAAATCTATGATTCCAGAATGATCGTTTCTAATAGTGTGATAGATTTTAATTATTGCCAAACAATGTCACTAAAAATGATCTTCTACACATGTGTGCTTTCATTCCTTCAGATTTTAATTAGAACTGAATGAAATTAATTAAGTCAATCACTTTTATTCTTTCTGCCTCTTTCACATCTCTCTTTTTCTTTTACTCTCTTTGTTTTGATTACTGCACTTGCCATTAAATTGAATGGTATTTTTTACATTTATTCGTTTTCTGGGTTTCAAAGCAAGGCTGGCATCTTGTCTATCACTAATTTCCCTTGAGATGCTGGACCTGAGTGAATTCTTGAATCAATGGAGTTCTTCTGGTGTACGTACTACAACAATATTGATGGTCAAAGAGTTACATAATTCACATACAGCAATATATTCCCAAGTCAGTATGGTGTGTGCTTGGAATGGATCTTGCAAGTGGTGGCATTCTCATGCCCCTGCTGTACTTGGGATGTGCTATCACAGTGGCCCGGATAAATAATCACAGTATATTTTGTAGATGGTGCATGCTGCAAAGAAGGTACCCAGAGCATATTCCGTTACAGTCCTGACGTGCTCTGTAAATGATGGAGAAGCTTGATGCAGTGTCAGCACATGTGTCACTTACAGCAGGTCACATAGACTCTGGTGAGTTCTTGAAGCAGCACACACTAACTGGTTCAGAGGAGATGTTACTCATGAAGGATTCTATATTCTGATTTGTTAAGAAGCCATCCATTTGCTTGCCCAGTTCACACAGCTCCAGATCCTCAAAGAAGATGCTTTAACATTTTGATCCTTCATTTTACAATGTGTTCCTGTGTAAAATCCCAATGAAAGTCTTGGGGTAAGTCAAGTATTATGGACCATGAGAATAAAATCTGAACCACTATTCCATACACAGCATATATCTTATAGCTATATAACTAAAAGTCTCATCTTGACCACTTTCTGTCTATGCTGTTAATTGATTTTGGAAAATATGCTACCATATATCGCTATGATTTTTTTGCCATTTTACTCAGTTCTCTTCTGCTGCAGCAGCCCCAAGGATTTTTCTGATCGCTGAAAAATAAAAAAGTTATCAATGTTAAAAAAATCTTGAGATCAGCTGATTGGTCCTCTCGCCTGTCAATCACCATGATGAAGGTAACGCCCCTTCCGGGGGGGGGGGGGGCAAGAGTATAAAACCCCGGATGCCTGGATGTGAGTCAGTCACTCTAGAAGATGAGTGAGTGGCCACAACTGTGATTCTGAGCTGTGAGTCTACTGAACTGGGAGTCTACAATGTGTTTGCAATAAATGATGATTTGTTAACCCTTAATGTGCTTGCAATAAATGATCTGTTATCCCTAAATGAAAATGCAATGAGTTGTTTGGCCTGCCCTGTGCTTGAAACGGCAATGGAAATGGAAATGAAATGAAAATGCAACGTGTCGTTTGGCCTGCCCTGTGCTTTTGCTTTGCCTTTGCTTTGCTTGACCTGAAATGAAAGCAATTGGATTGTATTGTTGGCTGGCCCCGCCTGCCCTGTGCTTTTGCTTTTGCATTGTATTTGCCTTGCTTGACCTTAATTGAAAGCAAATGGAATTATTGTTGGCTGGCTGGCCCCGCCTGTCCTGTGCTTTTGCTTTTGCTTTGCCTTTGCTTTGTTTGACCTGAAATGAAAGCAAATAGTTTGTATATTTTAGGCTGGATTGCCCCGCCTGCCCTGTGCTTTTGCTCTGCTTTGCCTTTGCTTAGCTTGGCCTCACCTGTAATGAAAGGAAATGGATTGTATATTGTTGGCTGGCCTCGCCTGCCGTGTGCTTTTGCTTTTACTTTGCCTTTGCTTTGCTTGACCTCACCTTAGATGATAGCAAATGGATTGTATATTGTTGTCTGGCCCCGCCTGCCCTATGCTTTTGCTTTTGCTTTTCATTTGCTTTGCTTGACCTCACCTGAAATGAAAGGAAATGGATTGTATTGTTGGCTGGCCCCGCCCGCCCTGTGCTTGGCTTGACTTGACTTGACATGGATTGACTTGACTTGAAATGGATTGACTTGAATTGAAATGGATTGACTTGACTTGTCTTGTCTTGACTTGTTGGCCTTGCACTCACTGTGCTTGACTTTATTTGACCCACAACACCCATGCTAGCGCTCCAGAACCCCCCCACTGGCCACCAATATTGGAATTGGTGGAGAGGTGGAATATTGCGTTGGGGGACCAGCGCTCCCGTGTGAACATGGGACCCAACGGGTCCCACTAAGTCTAGTCCTACAATAAAAATAGCTTTTGCTAGTGGAGAGAATTCCAGGTGCTAATCTTAATCTTACATTTCAGATGGTGTTGATGATCCATTCAGCTTTACACATGTTCAGATTTCTCTTTATTAAATTTGCAACTAAGCTAATGCATCAGCTCTTCAATATTTAACCCTTTCTCCTAGAGAATTGGATGGCTGTTAATTCATAAATGCTTTGACTCTGACTATAAAGAGTTTCTGTTCCTATTTATTTATATTTATTGTGGATATAAAGGCATTGCGATTTGTTTTTCAATGGCACAGATGAACCAACACAATGGGTTAAAGTTTAACACTAATGTTTCTCATACACATGAGGAACTTACAGTAAATTACCAGGTATTATTTAATTTAAAGATGATCCTCATGTCAATGACCATTACACAGGAATCATGCCGCATAGCTAATTCATCTCACAAACATTTTGCTAAAACATATATCTACTCATTAATATTTCTCAAAATCGGTTTATTAACCTGAGGCAAACCTCATCTGGTATTAAAGATCTTTGGCAGTCACACTTGGTACAAAGCTCGTGTTAAGAGAAATTGCCAATGAGGAAAATGCAAATATGATTCTAATAATTCCATATTATCTTGAAAATTATTAAAATTATTGATTAGAAATGAAATGAAGGTTATAAAATAAATTTGAAATTCCATGGGGTGCATGTGTATCAGTTTACGTTATTGACTTGACAATCTCAGAGCTTGTTATTGACCATTCTGTGTGTGCAATGCAAAAAATTAAAGCACTACAATTAAACCAAAAACATTTTGTCTTGGCCTACTGGGATCCCAGTGTTATTAATTTTTATCCTCTGGGCCAAAAATAGACTTTGCAAGCGATGTACAAAATACAGTGTAGTTGTTATATTTTAGGATTTTACAAAAATACTCACTTTGTGTTCAGCATTGAATCTAGTTTTGTAATGAATCCACAATCCTCACAAATTGAAGCACTACGAGATCTTATGGAATTGTTCCAAGTTAAACAGGCAACCTTGGTCCAAGATTGAATTTGCTGCTGCCACATTAGGGAGTAGATTACAATTTGGACATCTGAAAAAGGCTCCAGCAGCTGGCATCTTCAAAGGTTTCAGATCTTCGGTTTCCTCTCCAGTTATTTCCTGTTTAAGATGAAAGACCAATTAGCATGTAAATCAGAATTTAACGTCAAAAGTGGTGTTCCATCCAGTTATGATGGATAAGAGCTATCCCATCTTCAGTTATGGTGATAGTTTCCCAAAAGACTGCAGAGCTGAGAAGAGGCGGAGCGAGGGAGGTTTAAATACCAGCTGCTATGCTGAGGAGTTGATAATTTCAAATTGAGAGGGAGCCAGGCTTTAGCGTTGCTGCCATTATGGTGCAGCCATTTTGATGGTGGATGTGTGCAAGATCCAAGTGCTGTTTGAGGATTAAGTGTTGAGGCTTATGAGGCTTTTGCAAGTAGGCTGAACAGAGGTGTAGGTAATAACAGGTAAGGCCTTTTAGATTTACTCATCAAAAAATGTAGTCAGGACGGTGATTAGAGCAGTGGTGTGCTTCTCCTGTAGGATGTGGGAGGTCAGGGAAACTTGCAGTAACCCTGCAGGCTATACCTCTGGGAAGTGTGCACAATTGCATCTCCTGACTGAAGGCATTAAGTAACTGTAGCAGAAGTTGGTCACACTCAGGGTCATTTACTCCAGCTAACCACATTCACTAAATGTGCACCAAACATCAAACATACCTGGAGTAAGCTTTTAAATGTTGATATTTTACCAGCCTCAACCTCCTTCAATTCCATGTATGCATCACACATTTTGTTGATGTTATACGGCCAGGATCATTGAGTTCCTCCACCACTTAGTTTTCTGCTCAGGATTCCAGCATCTGCAGATTTAGTGTCTCCCGTGGGAAGCATTGGTTGGGGCACATGGTGGTGATTCATGACTTTCCAATGAATGTGATCACCCAGCAACTGATTGGGGAGTACAGACAATGTATTACATGGTCAACCATCCGACAGTTAAACAAACTGCCCCAAGCTCACTTTGTGCTTGAAGACATTTTAATCAACTACCGTTTATGTACCTACTTGGAGTACAAGCAAAGGCAAATTTGCACCCCAACTCATAGTCATTAAGCATATTAAAGGCACCTACATAAGTATAATGTGATCAATTTTCACCTGCTTTCAAAAATGAGTCAAATTTACATTATTGCAGATGTCCCCATATCAGACTGCAATGCTTATAAGATTTACAGAAAGATACAAATAAATTAAGACAGATAACAGCACATTGTGTGATAGTTGGAGAACCAGACCTAAACTCTGTGAGTACAACATAACAATGTGGTTTGTAGTTGATCTTCTGTCATACCGAACCTCAGACAGCATGTGTATCATCACTTATACATGGGTTCTCATCAGTACTAGAATTTCCAGCTGTTATAACACATTCTGATGCACACTTTCAAGATTAACTGGAAAGAAAAGCCCCAAAATATTCATTTCTAAATGGCAAAAATACTGTGAATCTTCCACAGAAAGAAAGATGTGGGAAACTACTCACCACCATGACATTTTACACTTTGGAGGTAAAATCTAGGATTTTCAATAAACAAAAATAACCTTCTGTAGGTGGTGATGGTTGGGGGTGGAGTTAAAACATCAGCAGTGAGCCAATGTGAGAGTATGTGCTTTATCTTATTTTGGACTCATTTTTGGGCAAAAAGTAAAATGTTGCAGATGCTAGAAATCTAAACTAAAAACAGACATGTTTGAAAAATTCAGCTTGATAATATTAGATTATTAACTTTAAATGCTAACTGTTTCTCTGACCACTTATGCTATTTGACCTGCTGACTGACTATTCCAGTGTTTTCTGTTTTAATTTCATTTTTCCAGGCAATGCCAGAAAATAACAAAGATTCAGCTAGCATTTGTTATTTGGCACATCTGTGTTTAAGGTGATTTAGATAGGCATATGAAAGTGCAGGGAATAGAGGGATATGGTTCATATACGTGCAGATGAGGTCTGTTTAATTTGTCATCATGTATGGTACAAACATTGTGAGCCAAAGTGCCTATTCCCGTGCTGTACTGTTCTATGTTCTAACTCAATAATGTTTTGCAGTAAATCCTGTTCTTGTCGTAAAAGCTTAAGAAACCAAAATAGAAGAGACCATTCATATTTCATAGATGGATTATAAAACCAGAGAAAGCATAATAATTCAATGAAAAAAAATTAAATTCCTTTGAATTTCATGAATAGGGAACTATTGCAAACCGAAAGGAGCGAGATTTATTATTGATATTCATATCATGCACAAACAGCATAACCATTATTTCACTGAATTACTGCAACATGTATTGCTTTAATTTTCTGTTCAATTTTCCCAATCTTTGCCCTCACATTAACAGAACAATGGAGGATTAGTTGCTGGTGCTTTAACTCCAGCAGGCCAAAGTTACTGCACGACATACCATAGACTCAGTCTAAAGAAGGGTCTCGACGTGAAACGTCACCTATTCTTTTTCTCCAGAGATGCTGCCTGACCTGATGAGTTACTCCAGCATTTTGTGTCATACCCTAGTAAATCCATATTTGGAAAGCAATAGTTTAAGGGTTGTGGATGAAGTTTCTCTGATTTGCATCAGATCAATAGCAAACACTTGAATGTGTTCAAATACATTTCCTTTATCTTTTTAACAAAGATTTTGATGCATTTACATATATCGAGCCAATCTTACAGAATTATCTGCCAATACTCATTCAATTTAACTGAATGCACAAGTTGCCAATAAAAATCTGTTTAAATTCACTCAAATTCACTAAAGAAAGTTGAATCACATTGGAGATAACCTAATTGGTTACAAATATGGGTTTGGAGAGTTGAATGGGTTTGGAGGGTTGGTTCATTCTTCGAGGAAATCTTGGTTTGTGTAAGTAGCAGGTGGGACCAAACCATCAATGGAAATGAACAAAAATTCAGGAAATGTAAAACAAACTGATGATGTGCTCTCCCTTGTTCAACATTGTTGCACAAAGATCTGCTGCATAATGAAATTAAAAAGTAGTTAATTTCACCACTTATACTTTATAATCCAGAGAGAAACTTCTTCCCTTTATTGCATTTTAACATTTTTGTTGGCTCACTTTACTATGGATGAAAACACACACAGTTTGACTTTAAATCCTATGGAGTTTGTCATATTATCTGAAGCTCTCGAACGGTTACAACCTTGAGTATACTGACTTTATTTGTTTTATCAGATATTTGAAGTGGTTGGAGCAGATAAAATAACAAATGATACGCTACCAATTAATTGTGTCAAACTGTTTTTGAGCCTGACCCCAACAGTGATACCAGGACTTAATTAATAAGAAAGCGTGTACGAAGAACTGTATTCAGCCGTGCTATGACAATCTATAGAAAGCTGTAATGAAAATCAATATTTACTGATTGAAGTCACCATATATGAATCCGCAGCAGTCAAATCTGTCGGACTGCTTAAAATCCCTCCTGCCAACTTGGCGAGAATCTAGAATCCACATTATTTTTTCTATGCTTGTTAACAGATTAATAGTGTCAACAAGTGTAGAAAGTATCCCAGACCTAAAAATTCTGGAATGGCACAAATCACACATTGGGGAAATAAAATGACATAATTAAAATTATTATATTTGAACTAAATACATAATTAACCCTAATCGTGGCAACAAGCAAAGAAAATATCCTAGCACAGAATATCTGCAATGGCTCAAATCTAACATTGAGAAATTAAAATGATGAAATTAAAATTGTTATCTTGAAACTAAAAACATAATTAACAAGAAAAATTCAACGGCCTTCTGTAAAATCTCCTGTACAGTAGATTACAACAAAAAACAATCAATAAGCAATCATTCTTTCAAGGGCTTTATTTGATTTGTCTTCTATTTATGGAGCTTGATTGTTTATCTGAACTTTCACATCAATATGTTTTTAACCCAACAAACATTTATGGACCAAATGCTGGAGTAACTCAACGGGTGAGGCAGCATCTCTGGAGACAAGGAATGGGCGATGTTTCGGACCCAAAACGTCGTCCAATCCTTCTCTCCAGAGATGCTGCCTCAGCCGTTGAGTTTTTCCAGCATTTTGTGCCTACCTTTGATTTAAACCAGCATCTGCAGTTTTTTTCTTAAACATTTATAGCCCAAAGGTCTTCAGGTAGATTAGGACTGATATATTGAATGTATTCCATGCTGTTATAAAATGGAAGGAATGGATGGTGTTTAGGAGAGAGTAACAAAGAAAATAAACATTTGTGGGGATCATTATGAGGAATAATTCTTTAAAACAATTATCAGTATAAAATGGAGACACCGTGAACTGCAGAAGCCAGAATGTTGAATAAAACACAAAGTTCTAAAGTCGCTGAGCAGGTCAGGCAGCATCTCTGGAGGACACATTGCACATGTTCAGTATATTGACCATCGTCAGTCAGGGTATTGTATAGAAGTTGGAATGTAATGTTACAGTTGTACGAGAAGTTGGTGCCACCCAATTGGAATATTGTGCTCAGTTTTTGTCACCCTGCTGTAGGAAAGATGTTGTTAGGCTAGAAAGAGTGCAGAGAAGATTTACGAGGATGTTGCCAGGACTTGAGGGCCTGAGCTATAGGGAGAAGTTTGGCAGGCTGGACTTAATTCCTTGGAGCGCAGGAGAATGAGGGGCAATCTTATTGAGGTATGTAAGATCATGTGAGGAAGAGATAGGATAGATGTAAAAAGTATTTTATCCAAAGGGTTAAGAACCAGAGGACATAGGTTTAAGGCGAGAGGGGAAAGATTTAATAAGAAGCCGAGGGGCAACTTTTGCACACAGAGGGTAGTGGGTATATGGAACAAGCTGCCAGAGGGGTAGTTGTGGCAGGTATTATAACAATATTTAATTACATTTGGACTGGTGCACGGACAGGAATGGTTTTGGGGGAAATGGGCCAAGCGCAGGCAGGTGGGACTAGTGTAGATTGGGCATCTTGGTTGGCATAGGCAACTTGTGCCAAATGGCCTGTTTCCTTGCTGTACAAATCTATGACACGGATGGGCGACATTTCAGGAAGAGTCCCGACCCAAATCATCACCGATTCATGCCCTCTCAAGATGCTGCCTGACTAGCTGACATTAGCATTTTGTGTTTTACTCTTAGTATAATGTGACAGCTGTGTATTAAAGTGAATGAAATGATTAAAGTAGATGAAGGTTTAAAGGATGTACCAAAAATTGTACTGCCTGGCCAAATCTCAGCAGAATTTCCAGTTGAATGTAACTGAGATTTTTAAAAAAACTACCATATCTGAGTTCTGGCCTAAATTTTGACAACCAGCATCAACTTTTAATTCAGCATCGACTTCACTATAGCAATGTAGAATTTCCACATAAATTCTCAATTTGTGATAAATTCCAAAGATTGACATATTATAGCATACTAGAGTCAATATAATGAAAGGAAGAATCTTTGTTTTGCACAAAATTAAATTGTTACCATTAATAGTAAGATTAAACGAGAACTTACCAGTTCGAAGTTTGATCTGTATTTTATGAGGAGTAACGTTAAGGGAATACATGAAGAGCCCGCCAGTACGCATGCGTGTCATTCTTTAAAGCAGCGGAGTGAATCACAGATACCTGTAATGACTTAAGCATAGTAAGATTAGCGAAAAGATACCAGTTGTGTTTATGATCAAGGGTGGGAGCGGAGGGCATGTATTCCCTCAACGTTACTCCTCATAAAATACAGATCAAACTTCGAACTGGTAAGTTCTCGTTTAATCTTACTATTTTACTTCGGAGTCACGTGAGTGACTACATGAAGATTTCAAAGCTCTGTGATTCAAGCCGTGGAACGAGTCCATCATCACGTCTGCCTTGGTTTTGGGGGAGAATAGTGATAACATATTAAACATCAATATGATATATATAAATAACCATAAAGTTAATAATAATTGATAGCCCCTGTTTTTTGGGGTCAATTATGGTACAGAAACTTAACAATGTTTCTGAAAAATTCCAGTTTCCATTACTGGTTAGTTATAATCTTTAGAATGTTCTTTCCGATGGCCATCCTGCAGTCCTGAGGATTTTATCCATAGGAACCTCCAATTTAAATGCTGCCGACGTTGCTGCAGCCTGGTGGAGTGAGATTTTAACCCAGTTAGTGTTTACACCAACTTTTGTCAATACTATGTTAGCCATTTAGCTGGCCTGGCCTGTTATTCTTTAATGAGGCTGTCTGTCGTTGATGAGAAGTTCCTCTTCTGTGCCACTGATGGTCTGGGTTTGTTCCATGTATATTTGTAGATGTCTCACAACACAGTCAATCATCTGTAGGGTAGGCTCTAAAAATGTTATTTTAAGGCCTGCTGACCCCTGTCTGTTTAGTTCCCTAATTCCTGAATATAGAAGTGTAAGTTGCCAGGTGAACTGGTCAAGTTATCCAGCCTTAATTTAGTAGGGACTGAGTCCTTAGTGCCGTGACCTAAGCCATCAGCATGACAGTTTTGTAAAATGTCAAAAACTGTAATGACAGCGCTGTGGCTGGAGCCCAGTTCTTTAACAACGTTAAGACGATGCTGATGTCCCATATTTGGGAATACCTGGTCTTTGGGGAATTCACATAAAAAGTGTCCCTCATAAGCTGTTATTCCGTTCTCTTGCCATAGGTAAGTAGATGGGCCACTTCTGGCACAGTTGATGTCACTAATACTAAGCCCCTGTAGGTTAACAAAGCTTCCAAACAGGCTGGATGATGTATTATGGTTGCAACACATCTCCCATTAGTTTATGTATTTCAGACATTGTCTTTAGGTTGATTGTCTGTGGCCCGCTGTCTCTGGCCGTCAGTCCCAGATGTAATAGCGGCGCTTTCAGACTCTATGATTTAAGCGATTTATATGTTCATGGCACGGGTGGTTTTCCCCCATACTTCATCGTCTGTTTTGGATGGTGCTGCATGGTTCTAATCTCATTCCCAGTACCACGGAGAACCATGGTTGGATAGGTCAGTCGGGTACTATTAAAACACCAGACGCAGAGTCTCGTAGTATTTCCCTTAGTACCCCCCCCTGATGAGGTTGCCAAATTGTGTTGGCCAGATTGTTACATGATGTAAATTCCCTTTCACCCATGTTTGTGATATGTGCTACCACAGTGGTGTTGTTAATTTATAATCTAATAACCTGTTTAATATAGGCCATGAAAAAACACCCAACATTTCCAGGTAGTTATGCCCAGTGTTAGTAATAATGATGCTTCCTGTGTATTCCATCTTCCTCCACAGCTGGAGATGGAATTGGTAACACACCATCCTAGTGCATAGCATCCATATGTAGGACCATAGACTGGTTGCTGACAATGATAGGATTGGAGCAATGCCCAATGTTATCTTCCCACCATTTAGTTCCAATATGGCTTCTGTATGGCTTCATCATTCTATCGAAATGATCACCATTAATTTTAAGAGCTCATATTTTGGCCCTCTGTAAATCTTTATAATGTAAGGGTCTGAATTATGTGGCTGGAAACCATATGTTGCCAATATTCTTGTCTGATGGATGGTTTATCCTCATGTCAATGATTTTGCTGTATGCCTCTATTAAGGTTGTAACCTCTGTTGGCAAAGTTACTGACATGAGGAACTGAGTTAATGGTGAACCCCAAATAATCCCTTTAGTTTGAAAGCTTTAATTTTGATTTAATTGGATGGATAATGAATCCTAGTTTCCAAATAATTGTTAAGTGGAATTAAGTGGCTGTTACCGTTTGTTCAGCCCGTCCTAAGTTTCCGCACAATTAGTATGTCATCCAAAGAAGCCATTACCATTGTGTGGCTGGTTGTTATATTTTGTAAATAACCTAGGTGCTAATGTAAACACATTAGGTAGTGCTCTATACTGCTAGAGCTGAGCCATCCAATTGGATAAAAATAACGTCCATGGTCACCTGTTATGGGTACTGAAATAGTAAGCATCCTTTGAATCAATGCTTGCCATTTTCGTTCTTAAAACGAATATACTTAACAATAGAAAAGGTTTCTGTTCTTAAAACGAATATATCGTATTATTTATTTATTTATTTATTTATTTTTTATTATTATTTTTATTTTAATTTTTTTTAAATATATGGTCCCTAGATAAGGGACATATCAGATATTTAAACTGATAAGAACAGATATTATGCTTGATCTTAGCCAAAAAGCCGAGATCTGATCTATGTTTGATGCGTCAAGCGCCATATCCTATTTTGTTAGGAAGGGAATGCGTAGATAATAATTCTTCCCTTGCAATGCAGCTAAAACCCCATCTGTTGCTGATGTCCAGTATCTGTATCCCATATGACATATTTGGTAATTGGTGATTATGTCTGGATACGAGTAGATCGGCATCTGGTGTTCCATATCGTGTAGAAACATTAGCAAATACTATAGCGCAATATCCATTTGGTGTTCCCCTCCAAATTCCTCTCTCGATATATCAGCTGGACTAGAAGATTATGTGTTGTAAAATTCTATTGTGTATCCCCGGATACTGTTTAAGATATGAGTGTCAAAAAGTTATTTATTCGATGTCTTCTCGCACAAACCTCCTTGCTTCCTCTTGGTTTTACTGTTTTCTTCTGGATCCCCGAGGCCGTGTGTTGTGGGTGTACACATCTTCCAGCATAGGGGCGATACCTTTGAGGATGATGTTTGGACGTTTAGATGAGCTCCAGTTTGGCTTCATTGTCCAACTCCTTGACCTTCTAGATAGGTCACCTCCAAATAAAAAGATTTTGCTAGGAGGTTTCGGGTTTACACAGGCCCCCGTCAATCCCGGTTGGATGTAACCAGATGCATAAATTGATTAGTTTAGTACATTCAGGGATTTACAATCCCTGGTGGCAAGTGACAGCTATGGTGTCAGCTAATGTTTGCCCCTGCAGTAGATAGAAAACATATGGTCTATGCTGGCTTCTAACCTGGTTTGTAGATCTTTCCCAGTTAGCTTTACTCACAGCTGTACTGTTGTTCCGCCTGAAACATAGACAGACATTCCCGTGTGACTTCCCAGATGGGAATGGAATTTGTCAGTAAATTTTTCGACTGCTAAATCCTTCAGTCACAACATAAGTATTCCTGTATTTCTATCAGGAAAGGACCAATAATGCACTCTATGTACTTTGTGACTTAGAAAAGGCATCACCTCATTGTTACAGCTCTTACATCTGTTTACCTGTCCAGGGTTTGCCCTAGACTTGACCCCAGCACTCTTCTGACAGAAGAGTCTACTGGGGAGAGAGAAGCATGATTATAGCCCTATAGAAAAGGTGCTGCTTCCTTCTCCCTGAGTCTGTCTTTTCCTCAAACACTTCCCTGTAATAGTAGAAGTGAAATACAGCCCTGTATAAGGTGCTGCTATGGGACTTACCCACTGGAGGATTTCTTCTTGGACCTGCATCGCTGCAAAACGGTATGTTCTCGCAGGTGCAGGTCCCGCAGTGCCAATGCGATGCAGTGTACACGGCCACTGTGCCGCCGGTATCCCCGTTGGCCTGCGGTGCTCCAAAGCGCGGTGCAGTGCTCACAGCACTGAGCCGCCCGTACTGCCGTTAGCCTGCGGTGCTCCAACGCGGTGCAGTCCCTCGGGGAGCTGGCCGCTCGCAAACCGCAGGTATGGCAGTTTTAACGCGGTGCAGTGCTTCCCGCACTGTGCCGCTCCTTCTCCACTTGGGCCTGGGGTGCTCCAACGTGATCCAGTCCTCTCGGGGAATTGGCCGCTCGCGACCCAGGCCCAGCAGCTCCAACGCGTACTCAGTGCTCTCAGGCACTGAACGCTTGCCGCTATTTTTAGTGCTGTGGAAAAACCCAGCACCTTCCAGCCCCTCGGACCCATGTAGTATAGATCCGTGGGGCTGTTGTCCGAGCCGTCGGAATGACGGCTCCAGAATGCTCCACCGCTGTCGGCGTCCTGCTGGAGCTGAGGTCGGCTCCGGCTCCCGTTTAAGGGAGATAGTGGTTCCCGGCCGTTGCTGGCTGCCTGCAGTTCTGCAGACTCTCCCCAGCCAGCTTTCATCAGCCTTCCTGTATAAAAGGTAAGTCAAGAAACTAAGTTCTCCTACCTTACTGTTGCAGGTTCAACCCTGCCGTTTGGGAGGAACGTCCTCCCCTCGTAATGACTTGTTCACAATGCGTGTAGCGATATGACACGCATACGTACTGGCGGGCTCTTCATGTAGTCACTCACGTGACTCCGAAGTAAAATTATAATTTAAACTCAGGAATGGATGAAGTGGAGAACTGAATAAATTAAAGAACAACAAGGCAGGTACGGGATACTGAGTTGGATGATCAGCCATGATCATATTGAATGGCGGTGCAGGCTCGAAGGGCCGAATGGCCTAATCCTGCACCTAATTTCTATGTTTCTATGTTTCTATGAAATGAATAAGGGATTGGAAAAAATGGACTGAATGGCTTCTTTCTAAGATTAACATGGAGCAGCTTCCATTTCAGTGAAGGGATACTGGAAAGCTGCTCATGCCCATGAATAAACCTCCTAGTTATACAATAGACAATAGGTGCAGGAGTAGGCCATTCAGCCCTTCGAGCCAGCACCGCCATTCAATGTGATCATGACTGATCATCCACAATCAGTAGCCTTCTCCCCATATCCCCTATACTTAAGAGCCTTATCTAGCTCTCTCTTGAAAGTATCCAGAGAACCGGCCTCCACTGCCTTCTGGGGCAGAGAATTCCACAGATTCACAACTCTCTGTGTGAAAAAGTGTTTCCTCATCTCCATTCTAAATGACTTATCCCTTATTCTTAAAGTGTGGTCCCTGGTTCTGGATTCCCCGAACATCGGGAACATGTTTCCTGCCTTCAGCGTGTCCAAACCCTTAATAATCTTACATGTTTCAATAAGATACCCTCTCATCCTTCTAAATTCCAATATACAAGCACAGCTGCTCCATTCACTCAGCATATGACAGTCCCTCCATCCGGGAATTAACCTTGTGAACCGACGCTACACTCCCTCAATAGCAAGAAAGTCCTTCCTCAAACTCGTGGACCAAAACTGCATGCAATATTCCAGGTGTGGTCTCACTAGGGCCCTGTACAACTGCAGGAGGACCTCTTTGCTCCTATACTAAACTCCTCTTGTTATGAAGGCCAACATGCCATTTGCTTTCTTCACTGCATGCTTACTTTCATTAACTGATGAACAAGGAACCCCAAATCCAATTGTACTTCCCCTTTTCCCAACTTGACACCATTTAGATAATAATGTGTCTTCCTGTTTTTGCTACCAAAGTGCATAACCTCACATTTATCCACATTAAACTGTATCTGCCATGCATCTGCCTACTCACCCAACCTGTCCAAATCACCCTGCATTCTCATAGCATCCTCCTCACAGTGTCATCAGCAAATTTGCTAATGTTACTTGCATCCCTTCATTTAAATAATTAATCTATATTGTAAATAGCTGCGGTCCCAGCACTGAGCTTTGCGGTATCCCACTAGTCACTGCCTGCATTTCTAAAAGGGACCCGTTAATCCCTACTCTCTGTTTCCTGTGTGCCAACCAATTTTCTATCCATGTCAGCACTCTACACCATAATACCATGTGCCCTAATTTTGCCCACTAATCTCCAATGTGGGACCTTATCGAATGCTTTCTGAAAGTCCAGGTACACTCTATCCACCGGCTCTCCCTAGTCCATTTTCCTAGTTACATCCTCAAAAAATTCCAAAGGATTACTCAAGCATGATTTCCCCTTCGTAATTCCATGCTGACTGACCGATCCTGTTATTGCTAAGCAAATGTGCGGCTATTTCATCTTTTATATTTGACCAGCATCTTCCCCACCATGAATGTCAGGCTAACTGGTCTATAATTCCCTGTTTTCTCTCTCCCACCTTTCTTAAAAAGTGGGATAACATTAGCTACCCTACAATCCACAGGAACTGTTCCTTATAGAACATTGGAAAATGATCGCTAATGCATCCACGATTTCTAGAGCCACTTCCTTAAGTACCCTGGGATATAGACCATAAGGCCCTGGTGATTTATCAGCCTTCAGTACCATCAGTTTACCCAACATCATTCCCTGCTTAATATGGATTTCCTTCAGTTCCTCCATCACCCCAGGTCCTCTGGCCACTAGTACATCAGGAAGATTGTTTGTATCTTCCTTAAGGGGCTTTCCCACTTGGGCGACCTAATTGGCGAGTTTAGAAGAGTTTAAAAAAATGAAGTGTTGAAGACTTCCTTCGAATATGTAGAAGACCTCCTTCGACCTCCTTCGACTAGCTACGACTAACTTCGGGAAAATTGGACACCGAATAGTGGAGAGTGATGACGACCTCCTTCGATCTCCTTCGACCTCCCTTTGACTATGATGAAGACTATTTACGACTACCTTCAACTACCCTCGATTACCTACGACTAACATGCCGACCTACTACGACTTACTACAACTAAACCTACAAGTAAAAAAGTATCGATTTTTTCCATGGCGACCTTTTTTTACTCGCGGGCATTTCTTAACATATTGAAAAAAAACGCCGCAACCTAGCTGAGGCCTCGAGTACGCGGAGACCACTCTCGAGCATGAAGGAGAGTTACGAAGACCTCCTATGACCTCGTGTCGACCATGCTGCGAGTATGAGACTAGGGCAAACTCGCCAGAACTCGCAGATTAGCTTGCCCAAGTGGGACAGGCCCTTTAGTGAAGACGGATCCAAAGTAACTGTTCAACTCATCTGCCATTTTCTTGTTCCCCATAATACATTTACCCTTTTCAGTCTTCAAGGGTCCAACTTTGGTCTTAACTCATTTTTTCCTCTACACATACCTAAAGAAGCTTTTACTGTCCTCCTTTTTATATTCTTGGCTAGCTTACCTTCGTACCTCATCGTTTCTCCCTGTATTCATGTCCTGAAAGCCCCATCGTCATGTCCTGAAAGAGAAAGTCAGAAGTGTGGGGTTAAAAAAAACAAAATACACTCACCCAGTAAAAATTTGGTAGTTTTGGAAAATCTATCAGAACTTTTATGCATCTTATCAGGATTTTGTAAAATTTAAATTTATCTCCTTTCCATGTAAATCTAAAAGAAAATGTAAAATAGCATATACAGAAGTGACCAATGACTTGCATTTGGGCAATATCTAATTCATTCGATTCTTTGAGCCTGAAACAAATCACGGAAAACCAAGCAAAACTCTCCATGTTTGATCATAGGGAAAAATAAGTGTGACAGTTCCCCAGCCTGAATAAACAAGCTCCAGAAAGAACCAGAATTAATTTGAAGTATGACATTAATGCAGAAAGTAAAATGAATGGAGACTCTAGTCAGCAGTGAATAGCCACGGAATTGGGCAGCAAGGAGATGAATTGTGAAAAAATGCAGAGACCATGGGAATGATGATCAGAAAAAAAAAAGCTGCAAAGCAGGAGTGGCCTGAATATTAATTGAAACTGCAGTGACTTAAGCAGGCATTGGTTTTCAAAATAATTTTAAGTTGTAGAAGTTTAAATAAGAAACTAATTGCCCTCGCTGAATGGAAATGTAAAATATCAGTGTAATGGGACATTAAGCTATTTTTAAACCATTTAGAGAGACAGTGGGGAGACAATGAATACACGCAGGATGAAAATGTGGAGAGCCTCGCAACTTCTGTTTGATTTATTCATAAGGTGTATAATACCAGATTCAAGTTTTGACAGCACCCGAGTCTTGTGAAGGGGTGCAATAACTCTGATACCATGGCAGCATTACGCTTATGTCTATGAAGCTTTGCATTACTTACCTCAATTAGTCATCCAGGTAATTTTCTATCACCTATGAAACTGAAAGGGAGGGATTTTATGCAGACCATTTAATGGGGGCTTAGTGGGTTCAGATGACTAATTGGTGGAACGTGGCTTTCGGGCAGATGCAGAGGAAGTGACCAGAATGTTAGTGCACCAAAATACATAAATTGCTGGAGTAACTCAGCGGGTCAGGCAGCATCTCTGGAGAAAATTGATAGGTAATGTTTTGGGTCAGCACCTGACTCGAAACGTCACCTATCCATGTTCTCCAGAGGTACTGTCACTCCAGCACTCTGTGTCTTTTCTTGTAAACCTGCATCTGCAGTTCCTTATTTCTCCATGAATGTTACTGCAGATGGTGAACTTTGGTTCTATGGAATGAACAAGACAAGAGGAACCTTGATATTTAAACACAACACACAGATTTTTTAAAAGCATTATGTATTAAAAATTAATTTTACCCAGACTGAACACAACAATGGCCATTTCCCGATTGGTTCATGTTGCTTGAGAAATTTCACTGAGCTAATGACTCACATTTCTGAGCATACTGTATTTTTTTGCATTAGTCATGCACTAGATGCTATCATTCCCAGTGCAATGCTCCTCACAGAGCACTGGTGGGGAAATTGAAGCAGGTAGGCAAGAAAGCCACCAACATTGAGCATGCTGAAAGAAGTAGGGTCTCCTGTGGTAGTTCTGGGTATGGATTTTCCACAGCAAATGCCATACTCAATTTTCATCTCTTAAACCCACACCTCTATTGGTACCATTGCTTGCAACTGTCCACTCTTGCTTCTGAATGTATCTCCCAAAAAAAAGCCCAGATCCCAATTCCCTAACCATCCTATCTCTTGTCGCTCCATGACCCTTGAACTCCAATAGTATTTCCTCCTGACCTCCTAACAATTGACCCCATCCCAATCCTTCTGTTAGGCAACCTGCTGACCACGTCAAGCTTCTTACCTGTTCAACAACTGATTTCCTTGCTCCAATCATCTCCTTCCCAACACACTCCCCCAAACTAAACCTGGGTATTGGATGCTACATATTTGCTTACAAGAGTGTGTAATGCCCTGATCATTGATTGTTATTGGTATATGTAATTGGAATTATAGAAACATAGAAAATAGGTGAGAAGGCCATTTGGCCCTTTGAGATTGTGATCATGACTGATGATCAGTAACAGATCAGTAACCCGTGCCTGCCTTCTCCCCATACCCCTTGATTCCGCTAGCCCCTAGAGCTCTATCTAAATTTCTTTTAAATTCATCCAGTGAATTGGCCTCCACTGCTTTCTTTGGCAGAGAATTCCACAAATTCACAACTCTCGGGGTGATTTTCTTTTTCTCATCACAGTTTTAAATGGCCTCCCTTTTATTCTTCAACTGTGGCCCCTGGTTCTGGACTCCCCCAACATTGGGAACATTTTTCCTGCAACTACCTTGTCCAGTCCTTTTATAATTGTTTATGTTTCTATAAGAATGTTTAGTTTAGTTTAGTTATGCAGCATGGAAACTGGCCCTTCAGTCTACCGAGTCTATAACAACCATCAATCACCATGTTCACATTAGTTCAGTGTATTCCCATTTTCTCAACCACTCCCTACACATTACGGACAATTTTACAGGGGGCCAATTACCCGACAAACCTGCATGTCTTTGGATGTTTGAGGAAACTGGAACACCCAGCAGAAACCCATGTGGTCACAGGGAGAATGTGCAAACTCCACACAAACACAACACCCAAGGTGAGGATCAAACCCAGGCCTCTCGCACTGTGAGGCAGTCTTTCGAGTTTCTTGACAAGGGATTGTGTGTTCTCTGACAGGCAGAGTGAAGGGGAAATGTAGCAGAAATATTTAACATTCTGGATGGTTTGATCAAGTAAGTAGGGAAAACCTGTTCCATCTGACAGGAGGCCAGATGATCAAAAGACCAAGATATAAAATAATTAACAAGGAATTTATTTTCTATTCCATGTCATTATCTTGAATATATTAACTAGCAGCAGCAGGTTCACTATGAATTTGAAGTGTCATTTTGATATAAATGGTAACATTTATGGGACTTGAGGAAAGAGCATTAGAGTGAAACTAGTTTGTAAACTATTTCACACACCCAAGAAGGTCAGTAAGGCAAAGGAGATTGTGATTGACTTCAGGAAGCGAAGCAGTACACAAACCACAGTTTACATTGAAGTAGAAATGATTGAAAGCTTCAAGTTCAATAGACAATAGACAATAGGTGCAGGAATAAGGCATTCGGCCCTTCGAGCCAGCACCCCCATTCGCTGTGATCATGGCTAATCATCCACAATCAGTACCCCATTCCTGCCTTCTCCCCATATCCCCTGACTCCACTATCTTTAATAGCTCTATCGAACTCTCTCTTGAGAGCATCCAGACAATCAGCCTCTGCCTTCTGAGGCAGAGAATTCCACAGATTCACAACTGTGGGTGAAAAAGTTTTTCCCCATCTCGGTTCAAAATGGCCTCCGCCTTATTCTTAAACTGTGGCCCCTGCACTCCCCCAACATCAGGAACATCTGCCTTCCTGTTGTTGCTACCAAAGTGGATAACCTCTCATTTATCCACATTAAACTGCATCTCCCATGCATCTGCTCACTCACCCAGCCTGTCCAAGTCACCCAGCATCCTCATAGCATCCTCCTCACAGTTCGCACAGCCACCCAGCTTTGTGTCATCTGCAAATTTGCTAATGTTACTTTTAATCCCTTCGTCTAAATCATTAATGTATATTGTAAATGGCTACGGTCCCAGCACCAAGCCTTGCAGTACACCAGTAGTCACTGCCTGCCATTTTGAAAGGGACCCGTTAATCCCTACTCTTTGTTTCCTCTCTGCCAACCAATTTTCTATCCATGTCAGTACCTTACCCCCAATACCAAATGCTCTAATTTTGCCCACTAATCTCATATGTGGGACCGTATAAAAGGCTTTCTGAAAGTCCAGGTACACTACATCCACTGGCTCTCCCTTGTCCAGTTTCCTAATTGCATCCTCTAAAAATTCCAGAAGATTTGTCAAGCATAATTATGCTGGTGGCCTTGCCAAGGCAGTCTGAAGTTCCTGAGGAGTAAATATCACCAGCAACTTGTCCTGGACCAGCAATATCGAAGCTATGGCCAAGAAAGCACACCAACGCCCCTACTTTCTTAGAAGGATTCGGAAGTTTAGCATAAAACTCTCACATACAGTACTTCTACAGATGCACCATATGATGCATTTTATTGGGATGCATCACAGCATGGTCTGGGAACAGCTGCGTGCAAGACCATAAGAAATTGCAGAGAATTGCCCAGACGATCACACAAGCCAACCACTCTTCTAGTTACTCCATTTACACTTCAGTCTGCCTAGGCAAGGACACCAGCATAATCAAAGACAAGTCTCACCCTGGACACTCAAAGTCAAAGTTAATTTTATTTGCCACACTCCGTCTTCTCCCCTCTTTCATCAGGCAAGGGTTACAGAAGTGTGAAAACGCACACCTTGATTCGGGGACAGTTTCTTCCCAGCTGTTATTAGGCCACTAAACCACCCTATCACCAACTAGAGAGCAGTCCTGAGCTACCATCTAGCACATTGGAGACCGTCGGACTATCTTTAATTGGACTTTACTGGACCTTATCTTGCACTAAACTTCATTCCCTTTATCCTATATCTGTACACTGTGGACGGCTTGATTGTAATCACGTTTAGTTTTCTGCTTACTGGATAGCACATGATAAAAAAGCTTTTCACTGTACTTCGGTACACATGACAATAATCTAAACTAAACTAAATATACAATAAATTATCAATTATTTGAGGTGAACTAGCATAAACTCAGAAGGCTGACTGGCCTTTTTAGATGCATTACTTTGTGATAGTACCAATTTTATCCTGAGAATAAAGCTATATCATAAAGCATTGCAGTACTACTGAAAGAACATACAGAATCAGATTTTGACAGCTTATTCTTTTGTAGTTTTGTAGTTTTAGTTATACCATGACGACTTTTAAGACTCAGATTCCTGTATTCATATCTTCAATGCTGCAATATGTAAAGATTCCTTAGATGAGAGAGATGGACCCTAGATTGTGTCCTGCAATATTTATCTGTACATAATGTACTCAATTGAATTCATTAAAAAGCTGATCATGATGTGAAATTAGTTACTCATAGCATAGTCTGGAGAGTCCACAGGGCATGCAAAATCTATTCAGGGTCTTCATGTATATGACACTGTATTGCATACATTAAATATTAATGTGCAAGGAACTCATTTTCCAGAAAGTCAGTGTCTCAAGGTCACCAATGGATTTTAAAACATTTACACCATGTGGGCTGTAAATTCAATGTATTGTTTGCTTCCTTTAACCTTCCGTAGGAATATTTATCTAACCAGCCATCAATCACTCAAACTACTAACGCACTTTATGAGAAATTGGCTCACATCTAAATATTCGGTCAGGAAGGAGCTGCGAAAGAGAGAGTAAGAACGAGCTCCCGAAGGAGCCCCAGCTCATTGTTATGCCATCAATAAAGGAAAAGATACCATAAGTTACTCAAATCTGTGAGTTGGGGAAATATTGTAAATTTTGTTTTATTAAAACCAAGCAATGATCAACCAAAAAACGATACCTTAATAAACAGTCAAGGATATATTGGTTTGATAGAATATGACGGTTCATGCAAATAAACACCAATAAAGACACCTTTGAGTTTAAAATTGTTTATTGAATGATACTGCTGGTCTGTACTTTTGTGTCAAGGAAATAACCCTCCTTCTTCTTGCGTATGGCATGCACAGCCTAAAGTTGTAGGACAACTTGTTCTATTTGATCTTATTTGATTGTGCATGCCAGGTTGATTGCATTCGTCAAAATAGGGCGGACCACGTGAACCATTCTGTTTGATGTGAACAGTTTTCCTCAACATACCCTTCTCGACCAACTAAATTCCTCTTCTTCCAAGTAAAGGAATGCAGCCAGTCATCTTAAAGCATTGTAATAATGATACATGCCCAGTTCATTGAGCTGGAATGAGGATATCAATGAAGAAGGGTTCCAACCTGAGACGTCAGGCACAATGGCCTAGCAGTGAACGTCACCCATCCAGTTCCCTCCACAGATGGTGCATGGTCCACTGTGTTTGTCTAGCAGTTTGTTTTTTGCTCAAGATTCCATCTGTCATCTCTTGTGTCTCCAAATTTTACTCCCTGAAGGACATCAGGGAAATAAATATTCCCTCTAGATTCATGGTCACCATTGCTCTCACCAGCATTATTTAATTACCTGAATTTAAATTAACCAGCAGCTATCATGGGATTTGGATTCCCATCTCAAGATTATTAATTTTAGCCCCTAGACACTGGGTTAATAAATTAGCCACTGTGTTGCAGAATCTTATTAAAGTCAAGATAACAAAAGGAGTGTCTAACAGCCTAATTCAATAAAATAGTCCTAATATAAACTAATTCAAAGTGGGTGTGCAGTAATATGAAAGCATTAGCCAGTTATCCATGCCAAACAGAATTGATTTTATTTTTTTAATTTCATGTTCTGGTTTGCAAAACTTCTCTTCATTTTGATTTTCTCAGGTCCAATTCTTTATTTACATCAGTAGCTATTCTAAAAAATTAGTGCTTTGTTTTGAATCTCTCTCATCGATAGGAAAAAGTTTGGAGGGACATGGGCCAAATGCACGCAAAGGGAACCGGCTTAGATGGGGTATCTTGGGAGACAAGGAGAAGTTCTGCTGAAGGGCCTGTTTCCATGGTTTCTGTGCGTCATTCTGTTGCGAGTGCATCTTACAAGACTTTCTCAACATTCATCAGTTAATATACACATCTTACTGTGCCCTTCTTTGCTCATTTTATGTTTTCTGAAATACTCCCATGGTTCAAAAAGCAATTACAAAGGAATCTGTCTTGACACAGAGGTTTTCATGTCTAATGCACACTGTGATGTTAACCAGCATGTTGACATGTTGGGTGTACTGCTATACTTTATCTTCATATTCCAACCACTCCTCTCTTTGAAGCTCCCACAAATAACTAGATTGAACAATCTCTTACCAGCATCTTTTAAAGAGATCAGGATCTGCATATGGTTTGGTCAGCTGGACTATATAGCGTGTCAGTACAATTGGTCGTACTTTTCAAACTTTTAAATGTCAGGCATAGTTTTAAGGTGAAAGTGTCAAAATTTAAACGAGATGTGTGGGGCAAGTGGTTTTCTTTACACAGAGAGTCATTGCTGCCTGCGTGGTGGTTGAAGCTGATTGAAATGTGTTGTTTAAGAACTTTAGGAATGGATGGATATGAATCACATAAAGGCAGAAGAGATCAGTTTCTTGGCACCATGTTCAGTATTGACATTGTGGGCAGAAGAGCCTTTTTTCTGTGCTGTGTTGTTTTATATTCTATGTTCTAAAAGACAAAGGGTACAAATGGTGGAATCTGAAAGGGAAGGAAGGTGGGAAGTGAAATGTAGAACTGGAGGGAAAGGTGGAATGACAGAGAGAAGGGTAGAGGTGTTCCAGCTACTCACAAAGCCTTATCAAAAGGGCATAAGTGAAAGCAGCAGGATTAGGCCATTCGGCCCATCAAGTATACTCTGCCATTCCATCATGGCTGATCTTGTGTTGTGTTACATTAATAATTATAGTGTATTAAAATATCACTTTTAGTGGATGGAACACATCTGAGCATACAACAAATGTTGTTTTTCTACTCTCATGAATAATCATACAATAAATGATGGGAATTATATTGATTGGACAGAAACATAGAAGCATAGAAAAAAAGGTGCAGGAGTAGACCATTCGGCACCCTCAAGCCAGCACAGCCATTCAATATGATCATGGCTGATCATCCAAAATCAGTACCCAGTTTTATTGTTGAACATTCCATTGTTTATGCAATTCCCAAAATTGTGGAAAAGATTTAAAAATTGACGTGCTTCATTTATTTTGGTCCATAGCAAAAACAATTCAAAGTAACCATCTGAACGCATTGTATTTACTTTTCTAAAATTTGAGCCTACCATACATGTCATATTTTCAGAATGATTGCCTTTAAAGATAGCACACTGCTTTTTCCAAATATAATTCAAGAACTGAAACAAAACTTCTGGCTTTCTATCATGCTTGTATGTTCTATGAGGCTGTCGATCAAAAGGAGAATAATGACAACCACCCTGACAGATATTCTGAAAAATACTCGGTGCTGGTTCAATAACACAGCAAACTTCACCTATATTGTAGGTCACTTTACCCTTTCTTCCATAAAGTTATTAATATCACTCTCTCCCAGAGCCACAGATTAGCTAGCACCATTTTGCTGATCAATTTATATGAAAATCACTGGACGACCATTTGATTTCTTATTTAACAGTCTGAGAATTTGTAGATTTAATTGGCACATTTTCAGGATGGCAATAACCTACTTTTCAGTTGCCAATGATTTTTCTTTGTACCTCCAGATCTCCGGCAGTTCAATGAAGGCAAATCTAAAACTAACCCTAAGCCATTTTGTCTTGTTTTGTTTTTTCTATTTGTTTTTTATTTGACCTGAAAGTGGTGACTCATGCCTGTCTCTTCTTTGGCTATTTGCAGCTCAATAGTACCCCTTCATGCCATTATTTTTTGAGTATAGGTCAGCAGTGGATGTTATGAAGTAATTTGACTAGTACATGGATTGTATACGAGGCAGGAGAGGATGCGATCAGTGTGAATAGACTCAGCTAGTGCCACAGAAATCCAATGCCCTTTACAATTCACACAATAGCAAAAACAAACAACTCACAATACCCAAAACGCCTTATAACCAATACAATACAATACAATACAATTCAATTTATTGTCATTTGGACCCCTTGAGGTCCAAACGAAATGCCGTTTCTGCAGCCATACATTACAAACAAATAGACCCAAGACACAACATAATTTACATAAACATCCATCACATTGCTGTGATGGAAGGCCAAAAAAACTTCTCTCTCCACTGCACTCTCCCCCCCCGATGTCAGAGTCAAAGTCAAAGCCCCCGGCGGGCGATGGCGAATTGTCCCGTGGCCATTAAAACCACGCCGGGTGATGCAAGGACGCACACCGGGTCTTGGTGTTAGAGCCCCCGGCGCGCGCTCGCAGAGACCCGCAACCATTCCAAGCCGCGCGGGGCGGTGATGTAGGCCCCGCTCCAGGAGCTCTTCAACCCCGCAACTCGGGCGGGTGAAGTCGCTGTTGCGGGAGCCCTGAAAAGCGGTCTCCCTCCAGGGACCCGCGGGCTCCCGGTGCCGCCCGCCAAACCCGCAGTTGCAGCCACCGAATCTCCGGAGGTCGGGCCGCAGCAGCGTCCACCACAGCTCCACCCGCTCTGGACTCGGCCAGCTCCGCGACGGTGAGGTGAGTAGTCGGCACCACAGCCCCCGGTCTTCCTGTTGGAGGCCGCTCCTCGTTGCAGCCCCAACGACAACGGAGACCCGACAAAGAAAAGGTCGGGTCTCCCGTGCAGGGAGAGATTTAAAAGTTCCCCACACCACCCTCACCCCCCACACACATACCCCAACAAAAAATAACAAAAACTACATAAAAACATAGACATAAAATAATAAAAACGCGGACGGACTGCAGAGGCCGCTGCTGACGAGAGTCGCGCCGCCCACCGGATATAACCATATAACAAATAACCATATAACAATTACAGCACGGAAACAGGCCATCTCGACCCTTCTAGTCCGTGCCGAACACATAATCTCCCCTAGTCCCATATACCTGCGCTCAGACCATAACCCTCCATTCCTTTCCCATCCATATAACTATCCAATTTATTTTCAAATGATAAAAACGAACCTGCCTCCACCACCTTCACTGGAAGCTCATTCCACACAGCTACCACTCTCTGAGTAAAGAAGTTCCCCCTCATGTTACCCCTAAACTTCAGTCCCTTAATTCTCAAGTCATGTCCCCTTGTTTGAATCTTCCCTACTCTCAGTGGGAAAAGCTTTTCCACGTCAACTCTGTCTATCCCTCTCATCATTTTAAAAACCTCTATCAAGTCCCCCCTTAACCTTCTGCGCTCCAAAGAATAAAGCCCTAACTTGTTCAACCTTTCTCTGTAACTTAGTTGCTGAAACCCAGGCAACATTCTAGTAAATCTCCTCTGTACTCTCTCTATTTTGTTGCCATCCTTCCTATAATTAGGCAACCAACATTGTACACCATACTCCAGAATTGGCCTCACCAATGCCTTGTACAATTTTAACATTACATCCCAACTTCTATACTCAATGCTCTGATTTATAAAGGCCAGCACACCAAAAGCTTTCTTAACCACCCTATCTACATGAGATTCCACTTTCAGGGAACTGTGCACAGTTATTCCCAGATCCCTCTGTTCACCTACATTCTTCAATTCCCTACCATTTACCATGTACGTCCTATTTTGATTTGTCCTGCCAAGATGTAGCACCTCACACTTATCAGCATTAAACTCCATCTGCCATCTTTCAGCCCACTCTTCCAACTGGCATAAATCTCTCTGTAGACTTTGAAACTCTACATCATTACCCACAACCCCACCTATCTTAGTATCATCTGCATACTTACTAATCCAATTTACCACACCATCGTCCAGATCATTGATGTACATGACAAACAACAGTGGACCCAACACAGATCCCTGTGGCACCCCACTCGTCACTGGCCTCCAACCTGACAAACAACCATCCACCATTACTCTCTGGCATCTCCCATTCAGCCACTGTTGAATCCATCTTGCTACTCCACCAGTAATACCCAACCATTGAACCTTCTTAACCAACCTTCCATGAGGAACCTTGTCAAAGGCCTTACTGAAGTCCATATACACAACATCCACTGCTTTAACCTCATCAATTTCCCGAGTAACATCTTCAAAAAATTCAAGAAGATTAGTTAAACATGACCTTCCAGGCACAAATCCATGTTGACTGTTCCTAATCAGACCCTGTTTATCCAGATGCTTATATATATTATCTCTAAGTATTCTTTCCATTAATTTGCCCACCACTGACGTCAAACTAACAGGTCTATAATTGCTAGGTTTACTCTTAGACCCCTTTTTAAACAATGGAACAACATGCGCAGTACGCCAATCCTCCGGCACTATTCCCGTTTCTAATGACATTTGAAATATTTCTGCCACTAACTTCCCTCAATGTCCTAGGGAATATCCTGTCCGGACCTGGAGACTTATCCACTTTTATATTTCTCAAAAGTGTCAGTACTTCCTCTTCTTTGATCCTCATAGTTTCCATAGCTATTCTACTTGTTTCCCTTACCTCACATAATTCGATATCCTTCTCCTTGGTGAATACCAAAGAAAAGAAACTGTTCAATATCTCCCCCATCTCTTTTGGCTCTGCAGATAGTTGGCCACTCTGACTCTCTAATGGACCAATTTTATCCCTCGTTATCCTTTTGCTATTAATATAGCGGTAGAAACCCTTCGGATTTACTTTTACCTTACTTGCCAAAGCAACCTCATATCTTCTTTTAGCTTTTCTAATTTATTTCTTAAGATTCTTTTTACATTCTTTATACTCCTCAAGCACCTGATTTACTCCATGCTGCCTATAACTATTGTAGATCTCCCTCTTTTTCCGAACCGTGTCCAATTTCCCTTGAAAACCATGGCTCTTTACAATTTTTACGATTTCCTTTCAACCGATCAGGGACATAAAGATTCTGTACTCGTAAAATTTCACCTTTAAATGTACTCCATTTCTCTTCCACATCTTTCCCATAAAACAAAAAGTCCCAATTTACTCCTTTTAAATCCTTTCGCATCTCCTCAAAGTTAGCCTTTCTCCAATCAAAAATCTCAACCCTAGGTCCAGTTCTGACCCTCTCCATAATTATATTGAAACTAATGGTATTGTGATCACTGGTCCCGAACTGTTCCCCAACGCATACCTCTGCCACCTGACCCGTCTCATTTCCTAACAGGAGGTCCAGCACCGCACCTTCTCTAGTAGGTACTTCTATGTATTGCTGCAAAAAACTATCCTGCACACATTTTACAAACTCCAACCCATCCAGCCCATTTACAGAATGTGTTTCCCAGTCTATGTGTGGAAAATTGAAATCTCCCACAATCACTACCTAGTGCTTACTACTAATATCTGCAATCTCCTTACATATTTGCTCTTCCAATTCTCGCTCCCCATTTGGCGGTCTATAATACACCCCTATAAGTGTTGCTACCCCTTTCCCATTTCTCAGTTCCACCCAAATAGCCTCCCTAGACGAGCCCTCTAATCTATCCTGCCAAAGCACTGCTGTAATATCTTCCCTGATAAGCAATGCAACACCTCCACCTCTTGCCCCTCCAATTCTATCACACCTGAAGCAACGGAATCCTGGAATATTTAGTTTCCAATCACAGCCCTCCTGCAACCATGTTTCACTGATCGCCACAACATCATACTTCCAGGTGTCAATCCAAGCTCTAAGTTCATCCACTTTTCTTACAATGCTCCTAGCATTAAAATATACACATTTAAGAAACCCACCCTCTCTTATTCTCTGATTATTTTATTTTTCTTCTCTCTCCCTACATTTTGGGTCAGATTGCTACCATTCTCTGCCCCCTGCTTCACACACTGACTGCTAACTTTCCCAATTTGAGTCCCTCCCCCCAACCATACTAGTTTAAAGTCTCCCCAGTAGCCTTTGCAAATCTCCCCGCCAGGATATTGGTCCCCCTTGAGTTAAAGTGCAACCCGTCATTTCTGTACAGGTCTCACCTTCCCCAAAAGAGGTCCCAATGATCCAGAAACTTGAATCCATACCCACTGCACCAGTCCCTCATCCACGCATTTATCCTCCACCTCGCTCCATTCCTACTCTCACTGCCGCGTGGCACAGGCAGTAATCCTGAGATTGTTACCTTTCCAGTCCTTCTCCTTAACTCTCTACCTAACTCCCTAAATTCTTCTTTCAGGACCTCTTCTCTTTTTTTACCTATGTCGTTGGTACCTATATGCACCACAACCTCAGGCTCCTCTCCCTCCCATTTCAGGATTTCTTGGACACGTTCAGACACATCCCTGACCCTGGCACCAGGGAGGCAAACTACCATCCGGGACTCATGTCTGCGTCCACAGAATCGCCTATCCGACCCCCTGACTATAGAGTCCCCTATTACAATTGCCCTCCCCTTCTTTTCCTTACACTTCTGAGCAACCGGACCGGTCTTTGTGCCAGAGGCCCGGCCGCTGTCGCTGCCCCCAGGTAGGCTGTCTCCCCCACCCTTACTCAAGCATGAGTACTTATTTTCAAGGTGTACAGCCACCGGGGTACTCACCAGTCCCTGCCTCTGCCCGTTGCCCTTCCTAACTGTGACCCAGTTTTCTGTCTCCCGTGGTCTTGGAGTGACCACCTCCCTGTAACTCCTTTCTATGATCTCCTCGCTCTCCCTGAGCAGACAGAGGTCATCGAGTTGCTGTTCCATGTTCCTGACACGGTCCCTTAGGAGCCCCATCTCGACGCACCTTGCGCAGGTGTGGACATCTGGAGGGCACTCCGACTCCATGACCTCCCACATCTGACATCCAGAACAGTAAACTGCCCTGGCCCTCATTCTCCCCCTTATCCGAATACAATAAAGCCTTACAATTACAATACAAATACAATACAAGCCAATCAGCTGCTTCCGCTGGTCCTCTTCCACCAATCAGAGGCTTCCACCAGATTCAGAATCCTTCTCTGGAAGTGAGATGGAACGTTGCAGATTTGGGTAACTCACAGCTCCAGGTAAGTCCTCCTCTCACCAACGGCTCCCCGGGCCTCTGTAGAAGCAAACCCCGCGCTGTATTTATACTCACAGCTCCAGGTAAGTCCTCCTCTCACCAACGGCTCCTCGGGCCTCTGTAGAAGCAAACCCCGTGCTGTATTTATACTCACAGCTCCAGGTAAGTCCTCCTCTCACCAACGGCTCCCCGGGCCTCTGTAGAAGCAAACCCCGCGCTGTATTTATACTCACAGCTCCAGGTAAGTCCTCCTCTCACCAACGGCTCCCCGGGCCTCTGTAGAAGCAAACCCCGCGCTGTATTTATACTCACAGCTCCAGGTAAGTCTTCCTCTCACCAACGGCTCCCCGGGCCTTCTGACCACTTATCCTCCATAGATGCTGCATGCCCCATTGAGTTACTCCAGCAGTTTGTCAGTTACTCATGACGCCAGCATCTCCTCAGTAGCAACAAAGCAAAGTAAACTAGAGTTCATCTTCACTTGTTCATGTACGTTATAACAAGTCACAACCCCTTCATTTACTGAACATTCTATTAGCTATCTTAGTACAGAAGAAGTTCAGAACTGGAAACATTCTGCTTTTGTGCCTATATCATCACATACTATGTCCCACTCAGTAGAATATGATATCACATTACAAATATCTTATAATGACACTGAAGGAGGTGATTCTGCACATTCCATCTCCCAGACAACCAACGCTATTTGTTCCATTCCTTCTTTCTATATTTCTCTGGGTGACTGCTTTTTTCCCCGCACACAAATGCCCATCAACTCTCCTTTGCTGAACCAGGCCTTGATGCAACCAGACATGGTGCTATGGAGTCATAGTCATAGAGTGATACAGTGTGGAAGCAGATCCTTTGGCCCAAACTTGCCCACACCGGCCAACGTCCCAGCTACACTAATTCCACCTGCCCATGTTTGGTCCATTTCCCTTTTAACCTGTCCTATCCATGTACATATATTTGGTACATATCCATCCAAACCTGTCCTAGCCATGTACCTGTCTAACTGTTTCTTAAACTTTGGGTTAGTCCCAACCTCAACTACCTCCTCTGGCAGTTTGTTCCGTACACTCACCACCCTTTGTGTGAAAAATTTACTCCTCAGATTCCTATTTAAAAATGTTCCCGATGTTGGGGGAGTCCAGAACCAGGGTTCACAGTTTAAAAGGCCATTTAGGACGGATGAGTAAAAACCTTTTCATCCAGTTCATCCACAGAAGGCAGTGGAGGCCAATTCACTGGATGTTTTCAAGAGGGAGTTAAATTTAGCTCTTAGGACTAAAGGAATCAAGGGATATGGGGAAGAAACAGGAAATGGGAACTGATTTTAGATGATCAACCATGATCATATTAAATGGCGGTGCTGGCTCGAAGGGCCGAATGGCCTAATCCTGCACCTATTTTTCTATGTTTCTATGTTTCATACGCCTGTAGAAATTCAAGAGAGTATACGTCGATGTACCATGATACATATTGTTCCCTGGACAAGGCTCCAGCATGTCTTCTCCTGTTGATAATACAGCATCTTCTGATTAAAACCATCAGACCTCACCCTTGAAATGCACACACAATTGTTAATCATTGAAAATACTATTCAAATGATCTGAATGTTAATGGCATTCACTTATATTCATAACTTTCAAAAACATATTTAAACAAATAGGGGGGAAGGGGGGGTGGGGGAAGGGAAGGTGGGTGGAGGGAAGGTGGGGGAAGGGGAAGGGGGGGTGGGGGAAGGGGGTGGGAGAAGGGATGGGGGGAGGGGAAGGAAGGTGGAGGGGTTGAAGTCAAGGGGTAGGGGGTTTCTTGTTTTTTGCCGTTTCCTTTTCTTGGGGTCGGTGGGGGCGGGGGTTTCCGGTTTGGAAGGGGGTTGTGGGGTGAGGGGGGTTTTTTCCGTTGTTTTGGGAAGGGGGTTGTGGGAGGGTGGGTGATCCCTCACAGCTGACGCAGCTCACCCCGCACCTTCAGCTTTCGGCCACATGCACAGTTCCCGGTCCCACTCCGACTTCAATCAGAGGCTCCCAGTTCAACTTGCTCTCTGCCCGCATGCAGCTCACAGACTCAGCCCCTCCTCCAGGAGTTAATTCTCCACAGGTGCCGGAATGGGCTTTACCTTCATGGTGATTGACAGGCGAGAAGACCAATCGGTTGATCTGGAAGTGGCGGCGCTGTGAAACGGCTGCGGCTCACCTGCAGTCTGTCTGTTTTTACTTTTTTGTGTTGTTTTTTTGTCTTGTTCAGTTAAACTTTTGGTTATTAGGTTGTGTTATGTGTGGGGGGGGGAGTGAAACAGGGCTTTCTGTCTCTCCCTTCGGGGGAATGCGACTTTCTTGTCGTATCCCCCTTCTCTTCCCCCGTCTGAGCTGAGGCCTAATGGCGGAGCTGGCGGCCTCCAACCTGCGACCGACCTCGAGGATCCGGAGGTAGAGCCAGCCAAGACTTACCAACACGAGGCTGGGCGTCTTCGAGCTGCGGCGGCGTTCGGGCAGCGGCTCGACTCGGCGCTTCGTTGAGGGTGGACGGCGCGGGGCTGAGACACTCCCGTGTTGGCGGCCCGGTTTCCGGCTGGAAGGCGCTCCCGTGTGGGCGGCCCGGTGCGGGGCTGAGACGCTCCCGTGTGGGCGGCCCGGCTCCCGGCTGGAAGGCGCTCCCGTGTGGGCGGCCCGGTGCGGGGCTAAGACACTCCCGTGTGGGTGGCTCGGTGCGGGGCTGAGACGCTCCCGTGTGGGCGGCCCAGCTCCCGGCTGGAAGGCGCTCCCGTGTGGGCGGCCCGGTGCGGGGCTGGAAGGCGCTCCCGTGTTGGCGGCCCGGCTCCCGGCTGGAAGACGCTCCCGTGTGGGCGGCCCGGTGCGGGGCTGGAAGGCGCTCCCGTGTGGGCGGCCCGGCTCCCGGCTGGAAGACGCTCCCGTGAGGACGGCCCGGCTCCCGGCTGGAAGACGCTCCCATGTGGGCGGCCCGGTGCGGGGCTGAGATGCTCCCGTGAGGGCGGCCCGGTGCGGGGCTGGAAGGTGCTACCCTGGGGGCGGCCCGGTGTGGGGCTGAGACGCTCCCGTGTGGGCGGCCCGGCTCCCGGCTGGAAGGCGCTCCCGTGAGGACGGCCCAGCACCCGGCTGGAAGACGCTCCCGTGTGGGCGGCCCGGTGCGGGGCTGAGATGCTCCTGTGAGGGCGGCCCGGTGCGGGGCTGGAAGGTGCTCCCCTGGGGGCAGCCCGGTGTAGGGCTGGAAGGCTCTCCCGTGAGGACGGCCCGGCTCCCGGCTGGAAGGAGCTCCCGTGTGGGCGGCCCGGTGCGGGTCTGAGACGCTCCCGTGGGGGCGGCCCGGTGCGGGGCGGGGACGGTGCTCCGGTGGCTGAGGCGGCGTTCTGGCGGCGGCGACCTGAATCCGGGACTCGGCCGCGGGCCAGTGGATGACATCGTCGGGAGCTCGCAGGTCACAGGCTGGTGCCTGTTTTCTGGAGCTCCTGTGGCAACAGCTGCGTCTGCTGGACTGGAGGGCGGCAGTTTCGACCACCCCCAGGCCGCGGAGCTTGATTTTCTGGCCAAACATTAGATACTACCTTTTTGTTTCATCAGAGGGCTCAACAGATATGTAGTGTAAATTGTACATAATTCTTCCTGCAGGCCAAGTCTTACTATACCTTTCTCTATTTCCAGTTGCCTTATGTAGCTCCATGAAGACTTCTGATTGTTGTCAGTGAAAAATAATCAAAGAATGCCAGAAGAGATTGTAAAGAACCCCTATAAAAAACACATGAAATAAGCAATTTAACAAAAATTAAATTGAAACCTGTTTGTGAAACTCAGCAAAAAAACTAACAATTCTATCATGAATTATTTTCAGAATAACCCTTCTTACTGGTACAGAGCCTGATTCTCTCTCACCTCTTGCAGCAATCACAGTGAAATTGAAGCACCCAGTTACAGGGCTCAGTGTTTTGTTCCTCAGTAAAGTAGGATTAAACCACTCTGTGTATGCTTTGATTTCAGCATATTACTACATTCACCTTAACCTTTGTATTTTTGAGCAATTTTGTCTTAGCCCATATTCCAAATATGATCAATCAGACTCTGATCCAATGTAACAGCGATGCTGCAATATTCATGGACTTTGCGCCCTTTTACCCGTTTGCCTCAATTTATGCTTTGCATATTGATCACAGGACCTAAGGTAATTTTGCATGAAAAAAACTTTTTGATATTTTTCCACTATATATAAAATAAAATTATAATTTAGTGTACACGTCGAGGATAACACGCAGAACAAATTAGGTTGTGTGGAATATCCATTTTGATGTTTTTTTTAACCAGACATTGGAATATGGGAAAAATAAACAGGTAAAGATACACAAATACATACGATAAACAGAGAATAGAATTCTGAACGGATTGTGTCAGGCATGTATAAGTATACATGTACAATGCGTACAATGTCAGACTGGAAATCAGCAAAATATAAAAATTGATTTTCACTTGTGAACCAAACTGTAACTCATGAATTATCTGGTTTCACTCACTCAAGGAAATCAATTTACTGCATATTACTGTGTATCTTCCATGTGAATATGTAAGCCTTTATTGTTAAATGGTATATGATATTTCTTAACTATATCAATTCATTCACAATGTATGGCTACTTCTCCTCATTCCATTCTATGTGTCTGCAGCCAAATGTTTATTAGCCAATAAATCTTGTTTCATTACTCACTTTTTTCTTCACATATAACAGAGAGGTTAAGTTGGATAGCAGGACTGGGAAATGACTGCAGTCACTGCACTGGAGGATGGAATGAATTGCGGCAAAAGGGATTACAGAGTAAATTACTGCCACAAAAAGAAAAGAGAATCCGTACTGCTAGCTTTCTTCACCGTTGTCTCATAAAGCCATTTCAAATTATAAACATCAGTTCTCCTTCACTTTTTTCTATCTGCAACAGACTTCAACATGTTCTGCTGAAGCTGTCCAGAGTAGTTTAAAAATATAAAGAAAATGTACTGAAAAAAATTGTCATGAATGATATTTCTTCCACTGAAGGTAAATTTTGGGCTTCTCTTCAAATTTAAATTTAAATGCTCGCATTATTTCCAAATGATTTATAATGGGTCAGATTACTTCCTCTCCTTACATGTTTTATCCATGACAAATGATTGCATAAGGGTCACAAGGTTCTTACCAAGTCTGAAGAAGGGTTTCGGCCCGAAACGTCGCCTATTTCCTTCGCTCCATAGATGCTGCTGCACCCGCTGAGTTTCCCCAGCAATTTTGTGTACCTTCTTACCAATCACTTATCTTTTTCTCTGTTTTGGATTTGGTTAAAATTTGTTCACTTTCAAGAAGATTGATAAAACATAGCACAGTACGGCACAGGAACATGTCTTTCAGCCCTCAATGTCGTTGCTGAACATGATACCAAGGCCAACTCTTATACCTGCACATATTGCATATTCCTCTATTCCCTACATATCCATGTGCCTATCCAACAATCTCTTAAATACCATTATTATATCTGCCTCACCCACACATTCCAGACACTCAGCAACCTTCAGGTAAACAACTTGCCACACAAATCTCCTTCAACCTTTGCCTCTCTCACTTTAAAGCAATGCCCTCCAGTACCCTTCCGAGTTATAGGTTCTGACCGTCTACCATAACTACGTCCCTCATAATTGTATATACCTCTCAGGTGCCCTCTCAACCTCTGGCATTCCAGGGGAAATAATCCAAGTCTGTCCAACCTTAGTTTAGTTTAGTTTAAAAATACAGCGGGGAAACAGGCCCTTCTGCCCACCGAGTCAGTGCCGACCAGTGATCGCCTGTACACTAGTTCTATCCTACACACTAGAGACGATTTACAGAAGCCAATGAGCCTACAACACCGCATGTCATTGGAATGTGGGAGTATACCAGAGCAACTGGAGAACACCCATGTGGTCACGGGGAGAACATGCAAACTCTGTACAAACAGCACCCATAGTCTGGATCAAACTCAGGTCTCTGGCGCTGTAAGTCTACTGCTTCTCCACTGTGCCACCTTAGCTCTCCCTGTAGCTAATTCCTCCTAATCCAGGCATAGTTCTGGTGAACCTCCTCTGCACCCTTTCACTGCCTCCACTTCCTTCCTGTATTGGGATTACCAGAACTGCATGTAATATTCCGCATATGGCCTAACCAGTCTTATTAAGCTGATCATGACTTCCTGACTCTTATATTCAATATGCTCTTATACTCTAACCCCTTCACTGCATATTATTTAAATAAATGATTTATAATTATAAATATGTAGCTTAGATGCAATTTCCACAATTTGACTTATCTGAGACTGTATGACCATTGGCTGGACTTGTAGCAAGCCAGGGAGCTGACACCAATTCCAGAAGCCAGCAGCCAACAGTGAAAATAGTTGTGTCCCATTTATGAGTAACCGATGACTAATTTAATTGGATAAAAATGTTCAGCCTCTATCAAAAGTGCAACATTTAATAATCTACAATAATTAACTTATTATCAGTATTGGTTCCATGAAGTAAAACCCACGCCACCACTTCACAATTCCCCTCCCCCACCAACTCAGGGGAAGTGAGCTGAATATGAAAGGAGCTGCAGAGATCCCATTTGCAATTAGTCTGTTTGCTTAGACGTCTCTCATAGCCATGTCCATTAAAATCCAAAAGAAATGAGGATTGCTCGAGTGCAGTTTCAAATTAATATATTAAAATAAATATTTGCATCATCATAGTTTTAGAAATGTTTAAGTGTTGCTAAGTAAATGTTTTATTTTGGATAACTTTGTTAATTGATTTATAAATTGATTATCACCTATTAGTCATTTGGGACACAATAAAATAACGAGGCATATGAGTTCTGCTGAAGTTTAAATCCTAGCCTTTGATTTAAAATAGGTTTAGCTGCCTCAAAATCCTGGTTCATTAACATTAACATTAACAAAAAACTTCGATTTTTCCAGCATCTGCAGTTCTTTCTTAAACAATGGTTCATTAACATGGTCTTCAGTGGGGAATTTTGTGGAATGACTCACATTCTGAATTCAATCTATTATTGTTCATTTCCCTTGGTGTATCTATGAACTTATTATGGTTAACCCTTATACCAAGGCGGCACAGTGGCGCAGCTGGTAGAGCTGTTTCCTCACAGCGCCAGAAACCTGAGTTCCATCCTGACCTCAGTTGCTGTCTGTGTGAAGTTTGCACGTTCTCTCTATGAAAACGTGGATTTGCTCCAGGTGCTCTGATTTCCTCCCACATCCCAAAGACATGCAGGTTTGTAGGTTTAATTGGCTGCTGTAAATCGCCCCTAGTGTGTAGGGAGAGGATTTAGTTTGCTCTTGTGTCAGACGACGTGTAGGTTGCTGTTGGCTTCTGTCGTCGTCCAACATGTTGATAGAATTGTCGCTCGACGCGTTACAGATGCATCGTGTCGTCGTTTCTGGGGATCTCCATGAGGAGGCTTCTGTCATGATCCCCAGGAAGTGGATGAGAAAGAGGGATAACATAGAACTAGTTTAAATGGGTGATGGACTCGGTGGCTGATATTTCTATACTGTATCTCTAAACTAAAGCGTGGCTAGAGACAGGAAGAAAGAAATCAACTAGCATTCTGAACATCACTGAGGGCCTTGTGCGATGAGGTGCATGGAAACAATGTGAGGACAGGAACAGGCTTGGTTACAGCAAGCTAGAAAAAGACAGACTTTAGGGCCTGTCCCACTATACGAGTTTACCCAAGAGCTCTCCCGAGTTTAAAACAAAATCAAACTTGTGGTAAGTACGTAGAATGTACGTAGCAGGTACGTCGGAGCTTGGGACGTCTCTTAGCGGCCCGTAACACCAATGGCAGGTACTCGGGAAACGCGGTAAGCTTGTGAAGTTTTTTCAACATGTTGAAAAATGTCCACGAGAGCCCCGAGTACCTACGAGTGGCTATTACCGTAATTCTCCGAGTTCGAATCAGGGGAATCGCTGGAGGATCGAATCAGGGGAATCTCTTGAATTACCTCATACAGTGGGACAGGCCCTTTTCTCTTATGTAGCACCTTTCATGACTTCATCATTTCTGAAGTAAGCTCACTGCTAGTGTTGGAGATGCAAAAAACAACAAAGTCTGACAAAACAAAATAGTGATATTTTTTACCGTACCTTACTTTAGTGTCAACTACATAGATTTTGACCAGGCACCAGATGTAATTTGTTGTTCTGTTTTGAAGGAGCAAAAGTGGACCTAGTATAACCACTCAAAAGGAAATGTAGGCCATTGGTTTAACATCTCATTAAAAATACAACCCACCCACATTATAACACTGGAGTGTCAGTACCCCAGCAGGGCATGAAACTATGGCGTTTGACTTCAGAGATGAAAGACACCACCGCAAACTGACTTTGAAACTATTATCCATGAATCAAGAACATTTTGAAAAGAATGGTCGATTGCTGTTAGTTTTTTAAGCAATATTTTTTAAAATGGCTTTTAAAATTTGTTTCGACCTGGGTGAAGCAGCACCATGTCTGGCAGAGGAAAAGGAGGCAAAGGAGGAGCCAAGCGGCAACTAAAAGTGCCTCACGATAACTTTTAAAATATGATTATTAATATCCTTGCATCTAAAGAAATTCTCAACTATAAGAGACTCCTAGAATTCTCAATTAGCAAATATCCCAAATGGAGATTAATTTTGAAAAGGATGGGAGGCAGTAGCACAACGAATCAGGAGAGCTTTACTTGTTGATCTTCTCTTGTAGACTTGCATGTTGTTTTATGCTTCATATCTACATCAAACATCCTTCCTCACCAAATATTGCATCAGCCTGTGCGTTCTCATAAGATCTGGAAAATTGGTCCCTGATAAGAAAAGCATCCGTTTAAGGAGCAAACGTGGATCAATGCTGGATTCTCTGTCCTTTGTCATCCATATTAATGATTTGCATGATGTGGCATGATTAGTAAGTTTGCAGATGTCACCAAAATTGATGGTTTAGTGGATACTCAAGAAAGTTGTCCAAGATTACAACAGGATATAGATTAATTGGGAATGTGGGCAAGGGAATGGCAGTTGTAAATTAACTCAGGCATGTATGAAGTGATGCATTTTGGAAAATTAAACTTGTGTAGGAATACAATGAATGGTGGTGCCATGGGCAATGTGCTGAACAAAGAGACTTTGAGGCACGAGTGCATTGTTCCCTGAAAATGGCAACAAAGGTAGGCAGGGTGGTCAGGAAGGCATGCATTCCTTCAGTGGCTGAGGTGTTGAGTATAAGAGTTGGGATGTTATGTTACAGCTGTGAAATGTGTTGTGTAGAGTATTGTGTGCAGTTATGGTTACCACACTTTAGGAAGGATGTGATTATATTGGGATATGGGGGCATTAAAGGATTATTAGCTGGATTGGAGGAGTTGAACCATCAGCAAAGTTTAGATAGCTTAGGTCTGGTCTCCCTCGAGCAAAGGATGCTGAGAGGTAAGCTGACTGAGGTATATAAAATGATGTGAGGTGCATATAGGGTAGATAGTGTCTGTTTCCCATTGTAGTGGTTTCTTTTTATTTTTTTTATTTTTTTTTAAATATTTTATTTTATTAGTACAATCATATGGCATCAAAGTGCCTAATATATATTTGCATAATACATTTTATGTACAGCTTCTTATTTTTTTTTGTTATATTAAAGAAAGATTAGAATAAGAAAAATAAATTAGATAGTAAAGGATACAAAAGCATGAGATATATAGTGTGTGAAGAAAAAGAAGAAAGACGAATGAGTGAAGAAAGTTGAGGAAAAGAAAATAGAAAAAAGAGAATAAGGCATAAAGAAAGAAAAAAAAAAAGGGAGATCATTGTTTATAATCTTGACCAACCCTCGTCCTGTCCTGAAACAGTTAGTTTTTACAATTGTGTTGCACCATATGATTCCAAGAAGACGACGAATGGAGACCAACTCGTTATGAATTGGTCTGATTTATCCATTAGGAGGAATCGCATTTCCTCAAGATGTGCGGTGTCCAACATATTTGCAATCCACATTTTAAGCGTTGGTATTGATGTATTTTTCCAAAATTTAAGTGTTAATTTTTTTGCTATTATTAAACCATAGTTAAAAAATAAATTTTGAGATGTGTTCAATTTATTCCCATCTTCCATTACTCCAAATATAATCATTTCAGTATTAGGTTTCATTCTTATCTTGAATAATTTTGTAAATATTTCGAAAATATCACTCCAAAATCTATAAAGTTTTGTGCAGGAGACTAAGGAGTGTGTTATAGTTGCGTTTTGGGATAGACATTTATCACAAATGGGGGATATATTTGGATAACATTTGTTCAATCTTGTTTTTGAATAATATAATCTATGTAAAATTTAAAATTGAATTAGATTATGTCTTACATTAATTGAACATTTGTGAATATATATAAAATACTTTTCCCATGTAACCTTTGTAATTTTTTATCATCAGTTCCCGTTCCCACTCTTCTCTAAGTACCTCTGTCGATGGTAAATCTATATTTAGAATACTATTATATAAATATGATATTAATTTTTGTGAGTCAGCTTCAATATTCATTGCTTCTTCCCATAATTCAGGAGTTATTTTTTGATGTCCTTGTATATATTTTTTCATGAAATCGCAAATCTGAAGATATTTAAAATGTTGGTTGTTTTTCAGTTTAAATTTTAATTGTAATTGTTGGAATGATAGTAGGTTTCCCATTTCGTACATATCCCCGATCCTTCTAATTCCGAGACTTTCCCATTGGTTATATGTTTTATCAATAAGAGATTGTTTAAATAAAGGGTTATTCGCTATTGGCATTAACAATGATAAATTTCTTAATTTTAAAGATAATTTTATTTGTTTCCAAATTCTTATTGTACCATATATAATTGGGTTCTTCTTATATATTGTGTTATTCAGTTTTTTCGGGGAGAAGAGGATCGTTCCTATATTACAAGGATGACAATCCTCTTTCTCCATTTTTATCCATTCTGTCTGTTGGGTAGAACTATCCAGCCAATAAATTATATTCTTAATATGCACTGCCCAGTAATCTTATATTACTAAAACTCTGCTCTTGACCGGTTTTGGCGATCTGTGCTGCGATTTCCGAGAGAACGCCGCCACCTATGGCCGTCATTTTTGGCCACCTCGCTCAGAGCCCCCCTCCGCCGCATGTTTGCCGAGGATTTTTCCCGTCGATGAAATATGACAGAGATATTAATGTTTTTACAAAATTCCCCATTCTCTCTGCTGCCCCTGCTGGAGGGAGGGAGAGGGACTATAAAACCAGGAAGTGGTGTGCCTCAATCAGTCTCTGCAACTGGTGTGCCGCAATCAGAGCTCTGAATGACTGAACAAATGTCTCCACAGCTGTGAGTACCCATAATGTGATTTGAAAATGAAAATATGGTTAGTTTGAGGGGAAAAAAGCACTGCCTGCAAATGGTTGTTTGGGGGGTTTGGGAAAAATGGCAACCTCTCTCTCTCTCCACCTCTCTCTCTCTCCCCCCCCCCCCACCTCTCTCTCTCTCCCCATCTCTCTCTCTCTCCCCACCTATCTCTCTCTCCTTATCCCTCTCTCTTTCTCCCTATCCCTCTCTCTTTCTCTCTCTCTCTCTCCCCCCCTGTCTCCCTCCCCCCCGTCTCCCTTTTTCTCTCTCTCTCACTCTCTACCCCTCCCCCTCTCTCTCCCCCCTCTCCCCTCTCCCCCCCTCTCTCCTCTCTTCCCCCCCCCCCTCCCTCTCCCCCCCTCCCCTCTCCCCCCTCTCTCTCTCTCGCCCCTCTTTTTATCCCTCTACTCCCCTCCATCCCCTCCCCCACCGTCCCTCCCCTAAACCCCCTCCCCTCCACACACCCCTACCCCCTTCCCTCCCCCTCCCTCCCCCTCCCTGCTCCCCACCTCTCCCCCTCCCCTCACCTCACCCCCTCTCAGCACACCCACCACCTCTCCCCCCTCTCCCTCTCCCCCCCCCTCTCCCTCTCCCCCCCTCTCCCTCTCCCCCCCTCTCCCTCTCCCCCCTCTCCCCCCCCCCCCCCCTCCCCCCCTCTCCCTCTCCCCCCTCCTCCCCTCCCCCTCCCTCCCCTAAACCCCCTACCCTCTTCCCTCCACCCCTCCCTCCCCCTCCCCACCTCACCCCCCTCTCAGCACCCCCTCTCTCTCCCCCTCACTCTCACCCTCTCTCTCCTCCCCCTCTCCTCCCCCACCTTTTCCCCCTCACCCACCCTCCCACTTCTCCTCCTCTCCACCCCCCTATCCCTCTTGCCCCTCTCTCTGTGTCTCTCTCTGTCTCTGCCCCTTCTCTCTCTGCCCTCACCCTCTAACCCCCCTCCCCCCCTCCCCCTCCCTCTGTAGATGTGACTGCAAGTTGGGGGCTATGCGCCAGTAGATAGGGTGGTTATGGGGTAAAAGGAGCAAATTAATAATATTAATATAATATCAAGGGGGTAATTAGCGTGACTACGGGGGGGATAGTTAGTGTGTGTGACGCTGCATGCCGCCTACCCCACCCCACAACCGCACGTTGGGGGAACAGACCCAACGGGTCTGCACTTGGTCTAGTAATACATAAAATTCGGAAGTGAAAGTCCCCCGACCTCTTTTGGTTTACATAAGTGTTTTTTTGTGATTCTATGTCCCAAATAAAATTAGTAATATTAGTCTAATTTTTTTTTAAATATTTTGGTATATATAGCGGTATAGACTGAAATAGGTATAGTAATTGTGGTAGGAAGATCATTTTTATTGCATTTATTCTACCTAATAATGTTAAAGGAAGTGTTTTCCAAAATTTAATCAGCGTATTAAGTTTATTTAATAAAGGTATGAAATTAGCGTTGAATAATGCTTTATATTTTCTAGTAATCTGAATACACAAATATTTAAATTTTTCTGTTGCGATTTTAAAGGGGAACTTCAATAAGTGTGTAGGTTCTTAATGTCATGATTTCACTTTTAGTCCAGTTTATTCTATATCCAGAAAAAGACCCAAATTCCTCTATTAAATTTAATAAATTTGGTATGCTCGTTTGTGACTTTGTAATATATAAAAGTATATCGTCTGCATATAATGAGATTTTATTCTTTGAGTCCCTGGTATTATAGCCCTGAATATTCGGATGAATTCTTATACTTTCAGCCAGGGGTTCTATCATAAGGGCAAATAGCAGGGGTGATAACGCACATCCCTGCCTATTACCCCTTGAGAGTTGAAATTTTTGAGATAACATGTTGTTAGTTAAAATTCTTGCCATCGGTTTATTATACAATAATTTTACCCATGTTATAAAATTCTCTCCCATATTAAATTTTTGTAGTACTTTATATAAGTATTGCCACTCTACCTGATCAAATGCTTTCTATGCATCCAAAGAAATAATTGATATATCTTCTTCCTCTACTTTATGCGAGTACATTATATTAAACAGACGTCTCAAATTATTAAATGAGTATCTTTCGGGTATAAACCCCGTTTGATCAGGGTTTATCAATTTACTAATATATTTGCTTAATCTTCTTGCTTAAGTCTTTGCTAAGATTTTCTGATCTGTATTTAAAAGTGATATAGCTCTGTATGAGCCCGGATCTTCTAAATCTTTATCTTTTTTTGGAATAAGCGTAATAGTTTAGAATAAGCGTAGTGGTTTCTAAAACTAAAGGGAAATGTTTTAATGTAGACACACAAAATGGCAGATGCTGGAATCTTGGGCAAAGCACAAGTGCAGGAGGAACTCAGCAAGTCAGGCAGCAAAGTCAGAATAAGGATCCCGACCTGAAGAATCATCTCTCCATTCCCTCCTGGGATGCTGCCTGACCACTGAGTGCTTTGTGTTTTGGGAAACATTTTAAGGTGAGACGAAGGACAGTTGAAGAAAATCTGAGGGATAAATGTTTTACACATTCCAAATGAAAAGTGCAATGATCTAAACAGGCTGAATTGCACCTTCCTAAGTTTGTTAATCGTGTCTTCTAATTTACTTTAGTTGTAAGCAAACTTTCCAGAATGATGTTGAATAAGTTAAAGTTACTCCTATTTTTTATTTTTTATTGTCTTTCTACTTTTATTTAAAGCTGTCCCCAACCTGCAGTCTCCTCTCACCAACATGCCTATTAGGCACCGCTGAAAGCAACCAGTGGCAACTCTACCTGATTTTGTTTGTTTCCTTGTACTGTAGCATCTTTAATTTATTTATCATTGAAATTTCATGGGACAGAAAATGCATCGCATAAAATGTTCAAAGCATTCAATGTGGATAAATGTGAGGTTATCCACTTTGGTGGCAAAAACAGGAAGGCAGATGATTATCTAAATTGTGTCAAGTTGGGAAAAGGGGAAGTACAACAGGATCTGGGGGTCTTTGTTCATCAGTCACTGATCAGTCAGTGAAGAAAACAAATGGCATTTCTGGCCTTCATAACAAGAGGAGTTGAGTATAGGAGCAAAGAGGTCCTTTTGCAGTTGTACAGGGCCCTAGTGAGACCACACCTGGAGTATTGTGTGCAGTTTTGGTCTCCAAATTTGAGGAAGGACATTCTTGCTATTGAGGGAGTGCACCGTAGGTTCACCAGGTTAATTCCTGGGATGGCGGAAATGTCATATGTTGATAGAATGGAGCAGCTGGGCTTGTATACTCTGAAATTTAGAAGGATGAGAGGCTATCTTATTGAAACATAAGATTATTAAGGGTTTGGACATGCTAGAGGCAATAAATATGTTCATGATGTTGAGGGAGTCCAGAACTAGGGGCCACAGTTTAAGAATAAAGGGAAAGCCATTTAGAACGGAGGTGAGGAAAAACTTTTTCACACAGAGAGTTGTGAGTGTGGATTTCTCTGCCTCAGGTGGTGAAGGCCGGTTCTCTGGATGCTTTCAAGAAAGAGTTAGATAGAGCTCTTAAAAATAGCGGAGTATGGGGAGAAGGCAGGAACAGGGTACTGATTGTGGATGATCAGCCATGATCACATTGAATAGCTCGAAAGGCAGAATGGCCTACTCCTGCACCTATTGTCTATTGTCCATTATGTACCACCTTGTCCTGATGCTGGTGACTCTCCCTAACTTTTATTTCTGGGTGTAATAGAATTAATAGTTCAAATAAATTACATATTTTAGATACCGAGAAAGAGGAGGGGCAGAGAGAATACAGAATGGTCTGTGATAGGATGGAAGGCTAGATTTTGAACAGAGAGGGAAAGTGGTTGTAGCAAAATGTAAAATGCAAAGAGTGGAATTGTTGCTTAGCTGAAATTGTTGAACTCAAATGGTGAGTCCAGAAGGGCATGATGTACCCAGTCAAAAAATGAGTTGCTGTTCTTTCAATTGTCGATGCTCTAATGAAATTGTGTGGATGACTTATATTAGTGATGTCCAATGGGAGTGGAATGGAGAATTAAAGTGATTGGAAACGGGAAGCTTGATAATAGAAGGAGTTCTGAAAATTAGTCAACCAATCTGTGTGAACCAGCACCATAGTGTGTACAATGGAAGCCATAAAGATGTTCCACAGGACATCATAGTCATTGTGAAGCTGCTCTAGTGGTGAAGGTGTACCAACAGACTGAAAATGGAATAATACATAAATGTAGGTTTATTTTTAATTCCAATTCGTATTGTCAATTTGGTTTGTAGACACAGTTCAAAAACAAGAAATCTTGTTTTTCTCTTTGCAGTTACTACCTGATCTGCTGAGTATTTCTAATATTTTTGTTTTTTTTCAGATTTCCAGCTCCAGCAATTTGGGATTCACTGCAACATGGTGGGAGGAGTAGAATAAGATTAGTTCACACAATTATATTAAAATCTCAATCAATTATTATGGTTAATATTGAGGTTTATTTTAAAACGGACAATACTGATTCAATGTTTGAATCTTGAATGATGTTTAGTTGATGGTGAAATCAATACTATGCAATTTACACTTACAATACACAAAATTACCTCCCCCATGTTCTAGTAAAATGTTTCACATTATTTGTATTCATTTCTATGAAAACCCATGGACCAAATCATGCAGCAGCAGAGCATCTTGCAATGCACGCCTTCAGTTTAGACTCTTTCCTGAACCCATCAGAACAAAACAATTTTGCACTTTGATTTGCTGGGTCTGTAATCTAAAATCAAAACTGCAAAGGCTGTGCATGCCTGGAGTTTTAGCCAACAGTGCTGGGTTAATAATTGAGAAAAGAAACGGAGGAATAGCAAATGAGGAGGTGATAGTAAGAAATCTGGTAGAGAAAGTGAAGATTGAAGAAAAGGAGCAAAATTAAGAAAAAAACAACATTGTTTTAACCTCTAACAAGAATTTATAAGAGAGGAATGATGTTAAACAGTTCACATCTTTCCCTTTCTTTGTCAGGGAGGTTTGTTAGGATTACATTAATAATCAGCAAGTTATTTTTGCACTTAAATACCAGCACTAATTTTCTGTTCTATTTATAAGACAATTATCATGGCAAACCAAAATGCTATTAAATTTCTCAAATGCTATTTGCATGAACTAAATTTTGAACAATTTATATCAAGCAGTTTGTTCTGTATATTGAATTAATGACATAATGTAGCTTCCCTCCACTCCCCCCTTCCCCCAACTTGTTGGCTAACTATGGCAATTGCTGTCAACATAGCAAGATTCAGCAATTATATCAACATCCATGTGTTGCTTTCATCTTAGAAATAATGCATGGCCTTGCTTCCTCCTTAAAAGAAAGTTCAATCAAACATTTATTTCCATGAGGACAGATGATCTTTAAATGCTATCTTCATTTTTGTACTTCCCACAATTCAAGTTTCAAGGGATGCTTTCTTATTTCTGAGAATGCAAGTTGAAATAGTGGTGAATTTTAAACAAATTAAATATGTTCTGCATTGAAACAACCTGTCAAATCAGAAAATCTCAGAGGAAATTATCTAAAGCATATCAGGCATATTTCATGCCAGTAGTGTGCCTGCAAGTATAGCCCACTGCTTTCATTAGTATTTCTTTAATACTTCAAAAACATGAGTATATTGCTTATTAATTCCTGCAAAGGGCTTGAAATATTGTAATGCTATGGCTCGATTCATTCTAAAAGGGCTTGCACCTGGAATTTTCTGCCATTGATGTGATTTGTAATGGGTGTGTTGCCGTTCTGTAGTTTTCCACGGATTTAAATAAGATTGTAAGTTGTTTTGACCAATTTTGATTACATCACACGGTGATTTGAAATTCACCGAATGTGAATGAGTTTTAATAGCAAGGGAATTGTTGGTATATAAACCTCAACACATTTCCACCAATGTTATTTGAAAGTTAGTCACACTGGATAAAGCCACCAAAACCTCAGAGATCAGATTACTACTCCATTTTCAAAGCAGCAGATAAATTATGGATGGGGCTGGGGAAGGCAGATAAGGAATGCCCCATTGGAAATTTCAGGAACAATTATTTTCAAGTGTAGGATAGAAACATAGAAACATAGAAATTAGGTGCAGGAGTAGGCCATTCGGCCCTTCGAGCCTGCACTGCCATTCAATATGATCATGGCTGATTATCCAACTCAGTATCCCGTACCTGCCTTCTCTCCATACCCTCTGATCCCCTTAGCCACAAGGGCCACATCTAACTCCCTCTTAAATGTAGCCAATGAACTGGCCTCAACTACCCTCTGTGGCAGAGAGTTCCAGAGATTCACCACTCTCTGTGTGAAAAAAAGTTTTTCTCATCTCGGTTTTAAAGGATTTCCCCCTTATCCTTAAGCTGTGACCCCTTGTCCTGGACTTCCCCAACATCGGGAACAATCTTCCTGCATCTAGCCTGTCCAGCCCCTTAAGAATTTTGTAAGTTTCTATAAGATCCCCTCTCAATCTCCTAAATTCTAGAGAGTATAAACCAAGTCTACCCAGTCTTTCTTCATAAGACAGTCCTGACATCCCAGGAATCAGTCTGGTGAACCTTCTCTGCACTCCCTCTATGGCAATAATGTCCTTCCTCAGATTTGGAGACCAAAACTGTACGCAATACTCCAAGTGTGGTCTCACCAAGACCCTGTACAACTGCAGTAGAACCTCCCTGCTCCTATATTCAAATCCTTTGCTATGAAAGCTAACATACCATTCGCTTTCTTCACTGCCTGCTGCACCTGCATGCCTACTTTCAATGACTGGTGTACCATGACACCCAGGTCTCGCTGCATCTCCCCTTTTCCTAATCGGCCACCATTTAGATAATAGTCTGCTTTCCTGTTTTTGCCACCAAAATGGATAACCTCACATTTATCCACATTATACTGCATCTGCCAAACATTTTCCCACTCATCCAGCCTATCCAAGTCACCTTGCAGTCTCCTAGCATCCTCCTCACAGCTAACACTGCCCCCCAGCTTAGTGTCATCCGCAAACTTGGAGATATTGCCTTCAATTCCCTCATCCAGATCATTAATATATATTGTAAATAGCTGGGGTCCCAGCACTGAGTCTTGCGGTACCCCACTAGTCACTGCCCGCCATTGTGAAAAGGACCCGTTTACTCCTACTCTTTGCTTCCTGTTTGCCAGCCAGTTCTCTATCCACATCAATACTGAACCCCCAATGCCGTGTGCTTTAAGTTTGTATACTAATCTCTTATGTGGGACCTTGTCGAAAGCCTTCTGGAAGTCTAGATACACCACATCCACTGGTTCTCCCCTATCCACGCTACTAGTTACATCCTCGAAAAATTCTATAAGATTCGTCAGACATAATTTACCTTTCGTAAATCCATGCTGACTTTGTCCAATGATTTCACCACTTTCCAAATGTGGTGGATGATGAAAGGTGGAGGGTGGTTCATTCATTTGGTTCTCTAGCTCTTTGTCAAAACATTTCCCCACTTTGTTTACCATGGTGATATTGCTGACATTTAGTTCAGACAGATTATTAAGGCAATTATGTGACTTTGGCAGTGTGATTCCTCAGGAAAGTGATAGATGTTAATTGCTAATTGGATTGATGGTTACTTTGAAAATCTTATCATTGACAGGAACCTAAAAGGAACAGCATTAAAAAAAAAGAATGACTTTGAATCGGCTACATTTCAAAGCTATAAAATATGCCTAATCCTTCTGTTCACTTTATGTGTGCTTGGATGCTTCTAAGAGGCCTGTTAATTGTTAATTATGAACCAGGATCATCCTGGAAAACACACTAACATGTGAAAAAAGATGAAACAGGAGCGATCTATGATGCATGATAAGCACTCTAAATTTTGACAAATGCAACAAAGTTTAAACAGAAAGACATTTCTGGTTCAGAACCTAACTCAAGTTACATCTTGCATTGAATTTCACAGAAAAATAGGTCATAAGACCTAATTGCTAACTGCTGGTGTTTCTGCTCCACTCAGTCTATTTCATGTGACACCCTTGGGATGTAACTCGCTATCCATCTTATCTAATTTCCCCTTAAATAAATAAATACCTCTGCAAAAATCCTTCCACTGGACAACTAGATGCAGCACAATAATAATAATAATAATAATAATAATAAACTTTATTACGGACTCGAGGTCCAGACAAGGGGCAACATTACATTAAAAAATGCATTGCATATTTAAAAAATATCATAAAGTACATATAAAATCTTAGTATATCACTTATAAAAGCATCATAAATTATATTTAAAAAAAACACAATACATAAGTTAAAAATCCAGATTAAAAGAATGATAAATGTCCTACAACGAGACAACGATACCAGTGTCTCCACAACAGGGATTCGTAGCGTGTAGTGCTAACCCTTATGTTTGACAAGGCCACAATATTTACATTTTTAGAGTCATTTATCCTGCAAATGAATTTATACATGTGATTTCTTAGGATAGCTTCTAAAGTACTGACTCCTGCAGCCACAAACATATTACTGGCACTACACCATCTAGGTTTCCTTAGCAGTGTTCTCATGGCATTGTTATATACCACCTTTAGTCTCTGCAAACCTGTCTTTCCATAGTTCGACCACAGGTGCGCAGTGTAGGGTGGTGTGCAGTATGCTCTAAATAGCGACATCTTCACCACATCTGCACATGCACCAAATTTACGCAAGAGAATATTCGCCTGTACATACAGCATGCGTCGTTGCCTATAAATATCCTCATCATCTGTCATTTGTTCTGTAATAATATGCCCTAGATATTTTACCTTATTACAGACACTAAGATAATTGTCAGACAATTTAAAATCAGGAAATTTTAGACATTTAACCTCTTTGGTTCTACAGATCATAACAGCACTCTTACTAGCATTATATTTAATGTCATGTTCCACACCATGCACAGAACATATAGCAAGGAGCTACTGGAGACCAGCGCTAGATGGACTAAAGACCACAAGATCATCTGCATACATAATATGGTTCACTAAAATATTACCAATCACGCACCCAGTGTTACAGGCTTTCAATTGTTTAGACAGATCATCAATATATAGATTAAATATATAAGAAGTTAAAAAATAAGAAGTTCAACAACTTCATTGTGTCGGTCAAAGTTGAATAGTCTGCTATAATTATATATGGATGCATATATGCATCTTTCAATGACTTCATCCTCACACTGTTGTCATAAAATACTTCCATATTGTTGTCATAAAATACTTCCATATATTAACATTAATATGAATGGACTGATGAGATTACCCCTGGCTCTCACCTCCTTCTCTTGAAAATATTCCTTTGCTTACATTGAAACTAGTCAGCACTGAAGTTCCTCCTGAGGCAAAGTGTTACGTCGACCTTTATTAAGGAGCATATTCTTACTCTGGAGCACCATCGCATATAAACTTATTGCGCATTGGGATTTTTCACCAGTCACTTTGGCAGATCAATAATTTATGATGAATCTCATTTATAATCAGATATTACTGAGTTGATTGTAACGCTTGGGATTTTTCATTTGTTTTTCTTCTCTTCCAATTGGAAATAAGCCATAACAACTGTAAAATTATCCGAGAAGAAGATTTCTTGATGTAAAACTTCTGGTTCACTGAGAATGAAGTTCTCAAAAATACTTGGTTTACTAAATAAACTTAAAGTCGCAAACAAACTCAAGTATTTGTATTTCTATCAAAGTCAAAGCCAGGATTGCTTTCGCTCTCAGGAACATTGCCTCCAGGATCCTTGCTGGCTTTTTCTGCTGAGATATGCCACACATCACACTCAGCTGCTCACGGCCGCATTGCAGAAATCAAAATAGCTCCACCAGCTGAAGCGTGAAAACCTTCCCCCAAAAGTGCTTTGGTATAAGAGGTTTGCTTCCTTTGCTCAATGCTTTTCAGAAGCCTTTGCAGGTTCCTTTGTCTTCTGGAAGGAATCTGCCATCTTGTCCCTATCATTATAACAAGTACATATTCTTCAACAACACTTTCTAGTAACAGAAATGGAGCTGATTTGTGAAAGAATGCTGGATTGAATAGTGATGTGACACTTTAAGGGTTATTCCCTGAGGTCAGAGTAAGGTGAAAATAACGTGGAGATTTTGATTCTTCATGCTTGTATTGCGGAAACATAAGGGAAGTTCTCTTGGAACTGGCACTAAACATTTTTCAATATTTCAGAGCTTGAGGGTGGTAGTTATGTCCCAGAAAGATGGGTCAAGTGAATTTCTGGGACAGGATTTTCAACGCAGTTTATTAGCTAAGTAAGAGTCTTTTCTATGAAGGGTAAAATCAGAAAATGCTGAAAACACTTAGTCGGGAAGACAGCATATATGGAGAGAGTAAACAGGATAAGATGGGCAGCATGGTGGAACAGCTGTAGAGTTGCTGGCTTACAGCACCAGAGTCCCGGGTTCGATCCTGACTCTTGATGTTGTCTGTACAGAGTTTGTCCGTTCTCTTCATGGATTTTCTCCGGGTGCTCTGGTTTCCTATCACACTCCAAATATGTACAAGTTTGTAGATTGATTGGTTTCGATAAAATTATAAATTATCCCCAGTGTGTAGGATTGTGCTAGTGTGTGGGGTGATTGCTGGTCTGCATAGACTCAGTGGGCCAAAGGGACTGTTTCCGCGCTGTGTCTCTAAACTAAACTAAACTAAACTATACTAAATTTCAGGTTTGGGACCCTTCACCTATTTCTAGTATTTGCAGTTTTTGTTTTATTGTCATTTCCACCTTAATGAGAACTTCGGTTCTTTGCTCTCACAGGTAGCATTTTGGACCAGTACAAATCTTCTGCTTCACTTAAAATTCCTCTAAATATATTGTGTCCCACTTTCACAGGGAGTCTCCAATATTTCTTCACAAGGCAGTGTTGTGCACAGAGCAATAAATGACAATCCTTAGAACAACTATTACTATAATTGTTCTCAATTGATATCCTGGGAAACATCACATGTGCCATAAGCCATGGGCTCAGAAGAAAGCCTTAATCATGCAGAAAACCACCCTGTAGCTTGTCCATTCTTGTTCAATATTAATGGGGCAATGGGCAGTCTTAAATATGAAGACTTTCCTGTAAAGTGTGCATTGATTTATAAAGTTCAGTGTGAAGAAAATGATATTGAAAAAGAAGAATCTTTCCTATTCACGTAAGTAGCAGCAATATTAACTGGGGCCTGCAGGGCAACATGAGAACAATCTATAATCTCCTGGACCTTCGGGAAAAATACCGCAGTCTAAAACTGTACAGTCCTTTCACATTATTATTGACAGACTGTGAGGAGGAAGATGGAATTTCTGCCAGGGGCTGATCACTCCCTTTACACTGATTATTAGCTTACATTGCTCACCATTGACCAAATAAACACTCCAGTTCACATGTGAAGGGTAGAAACAGTGGAGAACTTCAAGAAATTATGGAAAATCTGTGCGGTATGTCATCATTTTGAAAAAATATATGTGTATGCAGACATAAACTATCCGTTGTTTTTTGGGTTATTTGCCATAACATCTACAATACTTCCAACAAATTTTATAATCAGTTGAGCCAATTCTGCACATGAAAATCCATAATCCTCAGATCCATATGTAGGAATAAGAACCACACTTGCAGACTTTGACAATGGCACTCCAGAACCAACTCAGTGAAAGAGTTAAGTTGTGAACAGATATTGTCGAAACTGTAGTCAGATAGTGAAAGAGCAGGTAGATAGCCCCTTCAGCCCATTGAGATCCTCCAAACCTCAGGCACCTATTTAGACAAATCCTCCCCATCCAAAAATTAATTGCTGGAGTAAAGCAGAATGGTATTCCAGAACCTGCAGTCTGTCTTGTCTCCACTAATCAATTTGATTATTTCATGTTCACATCAACCCTTTTAGATTCTACCATTCACTTGCACACAATAGACAATTTGCAATAGCCAGCCAACCTACCAACCTACACAACTTACAGGGGGAAAATGCAAACTCCATGTGTACAGCACCAGAGGTCAGGATCGAACCCGGGCCACTGGAACTGTGAAGAAGCAGCAGTTCTACTCATTGTGCCACTGAGCTACACCTCATCAACTAGTTAATTTTCAACATAACAATTATGAACTCAAAATCTTCTAGTCATAGAAGATGCTTATATTTCAAAAATGCATCACTAACTGAATAGAATTTGCACGTAAGAAATTTGACTTGAAAACCTCATGTGGATTCCATTTTACAATGTGTCCCTCTGACAGGAAATTTAACTTGTACTGTATGTACTTGTGTATATTCCTGCATCAGGAAATAACAGCCCCACAACCATGATGTTTTTTTCATCCATTGATCTTTCAAAAGAACATATTTGAAGTTATATTGAATGCAGATTTTTGTCATCGATCTTCCACTCTAAAAAAATAAACTAATGGTCTACATTTTTTTTTAAAGAGATAAGTCTATTTCAATGGTAGCATTATGTATAGCAGTTTCTTTCTTGTGAATTTTGTTTTTTGAGTTTGCAGTGGATAATAATTAAAATAGGAAGCGTTGTTGCCAGTTTTGATTAAACAGTCTTGTTTTGCTGAATACTGTATATACAGACCTTTGTCAGATATGGCTGTTCAAGAGCTTTGGTTTTGTCTAAGGGTGTCTGGCATACTTACTATATAGAGGCTGCTCAAATAGAATGACATTTGCTTGTCCTCTTTTACTTGACTAGTCAAACTTGCCATAGGGGAATGCAGCTGCCAATGCCTTTCAGATGGTCCCAGGCTATTGCTTCAAAACCTCTTAATGCTTTAAATAAGAGCTTCCCCTGGTAGAAATGGCTATATACATGTAAATAAATGACTCTAATGGAGTGTCTTGGCTATCCTGGGAATAGTTTGCTACTTGATGGTGGCTGCTCTGCTCAGGAAACATTCCCTCAAAACGGTTATGTTAGCTCGTGAGATGAGTGTAGTACAGTGTGTATCAATAGTAAATATCAGGCTAATGCACTTTCCATTACCAGCATGCACACTTGTGCATCCACGAAGGAACAACTGTAGGTGACATCAGTTGCAAATCACAGATTTGCTTTGATAAATCTCTTTATTTTGAAAGCTGAACTCTTCGTGAAATTGCAAAGAGCTACAAGTGTATAGGAAATTGAAGATAACGCTGACATCTATCTTTACTTCATGATCAGCTGCCAAAGGCAGAATAATCAAGAAAATATTTCATTAGCAGAACATGAGGATTTCATATTGTTCTTAGTGTTAAGCAAATGATTGTATATGAGTGGCTGCTGTATATTAAATACATTTATTCAAAGCAATGAAGGGTATTCAGCAAACTATATATCTGACTTCCTTCTCAGTCACAAACTCAGGTTGAGATTTTAATAATAAACACAGACTAGAGTTAAATAAAACATTTTATATGCTGCCTGCTTACATTTTAGGATATTTTGCATGTTCTGTGTATTACATGACAGCTCCTTGAATGCAATGTTCTTTATTCATATAATTTTGTAAAAGTGACCTTTAAAGGTCTAATTCATTCCAATCTGTTTCATTCAAAAAGTTTTTTTTTCTGTCACCACTAAATCTAGCTTGGAGCTTCTCAGATGTTCTGTGGTGGTTCTTCTAATCGCTGGCAACCGAAGCATCTGCAGCAGCATCATTTCCACCTTTCTGCTTGTTGCTAAAAGATTCGGACCATCTCTCAGAAAATTAATTAAGAATGTTCTTCGATGCCAACTTTATCCACCTCATTCCCTCCCTGAAGCCTGTTGTGATGATTCTAGCTATAGGTGATGGTGGAGTAGTACAGGGAACCGAGCACACAACCCTGAGGGTCACCAGAGTTGAGGATCAGAGTGAAGAAAATGTTCTGACCAATATTTACTGTCTGTGGTCAACTGGTCAAGAGCTCCAGACGCCACCTTGAGATGGAAGCCCCAAGGCCAAGGACTAGATTTTTAGGAATGAATTTCCTAGCGTCATACGGGAGGGCTGGTCCCCCAACGCAATATTCCACCTCTCCACCAATTCCAATATTGGTTACCAGTGGGGGGGGGGGGGGCTTTCTGGAGCACTAGTATGGGTGTTGTGGGCTGAAGGGACTGGTTTCCAGAGGGCTAGTATGGACATTGTGGGCCGAATGGTTTCTTGGGCTGGCGGCTCAGTCACTCAAGCCTGTTGTGCTGGCAGCTCACTCACTCACGGCTGGTGGGCTGGCAGTTGACTCACGGCTATTCCTTGAAATTCCATTTCAAGCAGGGTGCAAGGCCAAATTCAAGTGCAGTTTCCCGCCACTTCAAGCAGGGTGGAAGGCCACCAAATTCAAGTGCAGTTTCCTGCCACTTCAAGCAGGGTGCAAGGCCACCAAATTCAAGTGCAGTTTCATACCGTTTCAGGCAGGGTGCAAGGCCACCAAACTCAAGTGCAGTTTCATACCGTTACAGGCAGGGTGCAAGGCCACCAAACTCAAGTGCAGTTTCATACCGTTTCAGGCAGGGTATAAGGCCACCAAACACAAGTGCAGTTTCATACCGTTTCAGGCAGGGTGCAAGGCCACCTAACTCAAGTGCAGTTTCATACTGTTTCAGGCAGGGTGCAAGGCCACCAAACTCAAGTGCAGTTTCATACATATTCAGGCAGGGTGCAAGGCCACCAAACTCAAGTGCAGTTTCATACCGTTTCAGGCAAGGTGCAAGTCCACTTAACTCAAGTGCACTTTCATAGGCCACCAAAGACAGAGAGCCGAGACCTCTCCCTCCCCCATCTTGCAGAGACTGAGCCACATCCACACTTCTGGGTTTTATAATCCCTCCCACTCTCACCGGAATGGGCCTGGCCTTCATGTCATGATTGACAGGAGAGAGAATCTCAACATTTTTTAAACACTAATAACTCTTTTATTTTTCATCGACATGAATAATCCACAGCACCCCCACAGGGGGACTCCGAGTAAGATGGCCAAAAATCACTGCAGTATGCGGCAGCGATTTTCTAAAATATACAGCGCATGCAGTAAGTGGTCAAGATTACATTTTTAATTATATAGAAGGCAACACTTTTCAATAAGGCAAAGGCAACACCACTTTTCAATAAGGCACAGGCAACACCACTTTTCAATAAGGCAAAGGGAACACCACTTTTCAGTAAGGCAAAGGCAACACCACTTTTCAATAAGGCAAAGGCAACACCACTTTTGCATTTTCAAACCAAACTACTTTTGCTTTTTCAAACCACATTTTCAAACCACATTTTCAAACTACATTTTCAAACTACATTAAGGGCACTCACAGGTCAGTATAACCACTCAGTTTAGTAAACATGTGTTCAGTGTTATTCACAACTCAGACTGAGTTGTGACCTCTCGCTCCCCCATCTTGCAGAGACTGAGACAGTCCACACTTCCGGGTTTTATAGTCCCTCCCCCCTCCCGCCGGAACGGGCATGGCCTTCATGGCGAAATTGACAGGAGAGAGAATTTAATCATTTTTTAAACATTAATAAGTCTGTTATTTTTCATCGATGGGAAAAATCCTCTTGTCCTGCTCAGCGGAGGGGGCCTCTAAATAAGATAGCCAAAAATAGAAAGATTAAATGAGAACTTACTTGAGAAGTTTGATCTTTATTTTATGAGAAGTTGAAGTGAGGGAATACATGAAGAGCCCGCCAGCCCGCATGCGCGTCAATTTTCAGAGCAGCTGTATGAAACCACAGACTAGTTGCTGAGCTTAAGCTATAGAAAGATTAACGACCTTAGAACTACCGAATGATCTTTATGAGAAGTAGGGTTGGGAGTGGAGGGCACGTATTCCCTCATTTCAACTTCTCATAAAATAAAGATCAAACTTCAAACGGTAAGTTCTCGTTTAATCTTTCTATTTATTTCGGTCAAGTAAGTGACTACGTGAAGACTTCAAAGCTCTGTGGTTTCATGCAGTAACACAATCTGTGTGTGAAACACTTTAACAGATAGACCATTAATGGTAGAAAAACATGGGTTATTAATACCATGATGCTAACTTGCATACATGGCCATTGTTCTTAACAGGGCCATAGTCCCAATTGACTTTGAGTAAGACAATAACTCATGCAACACTGTGCAGAATTCTATCTGCAAATATCCAGACATATTCAACCAAATGTTATAATTTATTAACACGCACTATGTAAGCCTCTTGCTGTATGATGAAAAGGAACTATCCATTTTATCGGCTGCTATTGAGCCATCAGCAATATCTTTAGACTATTGAATAACAATAAAGAAACTATCTTTCATCTCATAGGTACTAGCAAGCTCAGTGCACTTATATACCTAATGATACCCCCAATCTCTGCTCTGGTGGGTATGCTGTGAACTTCAAATGTACGCAGTCATGCCCATTTGCTTATGAGATCATTCCCATAACAAGCTACCCTAATGTCAGTTATGACCCAGAGACCGAGCCAGATTTTGAGTAAAGACTGTGTTCTTTGTGCTGAGATCAGTTGCTGAAACCATAATCATCTTAAAAATACTGCTCCCATTAGGAACACAGTAGAAGAATATTTGAATAATAATTTACTGATATACATTGCACACTACAATGAGTGTAGGCTTTTAGAGTGGTCATATAAAAGACACCCTGCATAACGTTAGTGAACAGTGGGTGAATAACCAATCATTTATTGTCCCACTTATGGTACTATAGAGAATGACAAAGCAGCACAAGCAGTGTCAATTGTGCTATCACATAAATGCTTCTCTAGACTCAAACTGAAAGCCACACAAACATCTGTTACTTCTGTTTAAAAGTAACTCACATATTTTGTTCACAAACTTCCCATACAATCGTGCAGAGCTAGCTGCCCGAGAAGACAGGCTGCCCCAGCCATCACTCGTGACCGAGTAAATAGGAGTTGCTTCAGCCGCCTTACCATGCCTTGAATGATTAGCCAAAATTGGCACTATTAAATTTCATGTTGCCTCATTCTTAATATCGCAAGAGGTATCTACTGATAACCCCTAAGTTTTATCAGCTGCAAATTTTGCATATTATCTAAAAACTCGATGACACAATGCCCTTTGATCTGAGTAGGGCAGCATTAGCTTTCACCACTGGCTTTGTTATCAAAACACCAGACAAACGGTGCCTCATGTGTATAGATATGGCAAAGTATGCATCTTGAAGATCGATTTTCTGAATCAGTAAAATTGCTGAAAGCAAATCATCCATCTTAAACTGGGTAACTAAACACATGATCAGATTAGCCAAATCCTAACCTGATTTGGCATGATTCGGATTCTGCAATCTTAAGAAGTATCAGAAATATACCCCTCTTGTTCTTGGGCAGACCAATCATCCTCCATGAGATGTCACTGATTCCACTTGGAACCATCGTTCCTCTATTGACCTGTTACGACTCCCGAATGCAGGTACTTCAGAGCCACGTAACATAATTCAAAAACCAGGTTCAAGTTCAAAAATAGTTTTAATTATTCAATGGAACACAAAACCCAAACCTGCTTCAAACAACCCAGTCAGGTATATGGATGGACTAACAAACAATTAAACAGTGCTCCAGCCAGCCACGTAATGGACCGTCGAACCAGAGACTCTAAAACCTGCCTAAAGAGATATAACCCTGAAACAAAATACACGAAAACACTAAGGTCAGCCCTTATCCGTCCCAATTCAATATTTGTTCACAAGGAATGGTGAAAGTACACAAAGTTCTATGCCATGTGGCCAGGCCTTCCTCAGCTCACACCAGCAGACTGCTCACAAGGCAGGGTCGACGAAGAAGAGAGAGAATCCTGGGAAACTCTGGTATTTAAGCTTCAGATGAGTCACCCGTCACCTGACGCAGCTTGGCCAATCGGGTACAGGAGCCTTTAACCCCTTGATTCCGAACTCACAGCCACGAGGCCTGTACTCGGGAGAGAAACAGAGAAAGGTAAGTACATAGCATTCACCAGGGGGGGGGAGCGCCTAACACCCCCACCCAAAGATAGTGAATAAGTTTCGGAAGAATAGAGAAACAAAACACCACCAAATCCCAGAAGCTATTCAGGAGCTATAACACTACTGGCGTGACAAGGCGTCAGCCAAGACATTATCCTTGCCACGGATATGCCTGACCTGCAGGTTGTAGTCTTGCAGCTACAAACTCCAGCTCATTAACCGCCAGTTCTTATTCTTCATACTCTGCAAAAATACCAAAGGATTATGATCCGTGAGTACGATGACAGGGACATTCGAGGAGCCAACATAAACCTCGAAATGATTCAGAGACATTAAAATAGCAAGGGCTTCTTTCTCAATGGTGGAGTACCACTTCTGATGACGATTAAACTTCTTAGAGAAGTACGAAACTGGATGCTCCACCCCATCTGAATCATCCTGTAGAAGAACTCCACCAACCCCACGATCATTAGCATCCACTGCCAGCTTAAATGGACGCTCAAAATCAGGTGCCGCAAGCACAGGTGCGCGCACCAGAAGACTTTTAGTATGATCAAAGGCTTGTTGACACTCTGCGGACCACACAAAAGCTACCTTCGGACTCAGCAAATCCGTCAAAGGGGCAGCCACCGCAGAGAAGTTTGGACAGAATCCTCTATAGTACCCAACCATAGCCAGATACCTACGGAGTTCAGTCCTAGAGGTTGGAGCAGGAAATGCGACAATATGCCCCACCTTTCCCTCGAGACTGCGAACCTGACCCCGGCCCACCACCTTACCCAGATACGTTACCGTGGCCTGGCCAAACTCACACTTCCCCAGATTGATAATTAGGTTTGCCTCCGCTAGACGATGAAATACCTCCTTCAGATGACCGATGTGTTCGATCCACGACCTGGAGCACACAACCAAATCATCAAGGTATGCCTCACAGAAGGACAAACCAGACAAGACTTGATAGAGGTCTTTAAAATGATGAGAGGGATAGACAGAGTTGACGTGGATAAGCTTTTCCCACCGAGAGTAGGGAAGTTTCAAACAAGGGGACATGACTTGAGAATTAAGGGACAGAAGTTTAGGGGTAACATGAGGGGGAACTTCTTTACTCAGAGAGTGGTGGCTGTGCGGAATGAGCTTCCAGTGAAGGTGGTGGAGGCAGGTTCATTTTTATCATTTAAAAATAAATTGGATAGTTATATGGACGGGAAAGGAATGGAGGGTTATGGTCTGAGCGCAGGTATATGGGACTAGGGGAGAATACGTGTTCGGCACGGACTAGAAGGGTCGAGATGGCCTGTTTCCGTGGTGTAATTGTTATATGGTTATATGGTTATATTTTAATACAATGTTCACCAACCGTTGGAAGGTTGCCGGCGCATTGCGCATCCCAAATGCCATTACCGTGTACTGAAGAAAGTCATCAGGCGTAACAAACGCAGAGATCTCCCTTGCCTGCCTAGTCAAAGGGACTTGCCAATAGCCTTTTAACAAGTCCAACTTAGACACAAAAGATGCACTTCCCACACGATCCACGCAATCCTCCATCCGTGGAAGAGGATAGCAATCCGGCTTAGTTACACCATTCACTTTCCGAAATTCCGTGCAAAACCTGTCCTCCCCATTAGCCTTCGTAGCCAGTAGACACGGAGAACTCCACGGACTACAACTAGGTTCGGCAATGCCATGCCGCCGCATATAGTCAACCTGACTCCTTAGACGATGACGCTTGTCAGGGTTGACCCGATACGGATGCTGTTTAATTGGCGCAGCACCGGCCACGTCAATGTCATGCTGCAGCACAGACGTCTGAGAAGGCACATCCGAGAACAGTGACCCATTTGACTCTACCAAAGCAAGCAGATCACCCCGCTGACTTTCAGTCAAATGAGACATCCGCAAGGGAAGCGACTCCAAAGCCTCAGAGTTACTCAGTTTCCCTGCGTCACTGCCACAGACAACTGTGCCTCACCCACATCACCACCCGTGTCAGGGGGCAGCACCACTGCAGCCAAAACAGGCTTAGACGAAACCGAAGGACACAGCTTCTCCCCATCAACCTCCACAGGCTCCTGCTCATGGTACTGCTTCATCATGTTGACATGACAGAGCTGAGTCTTACGCCTCCGATCCGGGGTACCAATAACGTAATCCCTCTCACCAACCTTCTTAACCACCTGATAGGGACCGCTATACCGAGCCTGCAGACTGGAACCAGGAATAGGCAACAACACCAGGACCTTGTCACCTGGAGAAAAATTCCTACTAGAAGCCTTCCTGTCGAACCAGTCCTTCATCCTAGACTGAGCAGAAGCAAGATTACCCATTGCCAGTTCGCATGCCCTCCTCAGTCTGGAGCGAAAAGTACAGACGTGGTCTAAAATACTACGTTTTGTATCCTCCTGCAACCATTTCTCCTTCAGAACCCTCAACGGACCACGTACAGTATGCGCGAACACCAGGTCATGAGGACTGAACCCTAAAGACTCCTGCACGACCTCACGCACCGCAAACATAACTAGATGAACCCCCTCATCCCAGTCTTTTTCAAACTCCAGGCAGTAAGTCCTCAACATAGCTTTCAGAGTCTGGTGAAACCTCTCGAGAGCCCCCTGGCTCTCAGGATGATACGCCCTGGAGTAACAATGCTTAATATCTAACAACTTCATTACCTGACCAAAAACCTTCGACATGAAGTTGGAACCTTGGTCACTCTGCACAACCTTGGGCAAACCGAACAACGAAAAAAACTTAGTGAGAGACTTCACAATGGTAGGGGCAGTAATTCTACGCAAAGGGACCACCTCCGGAAAGCGGGTAGACGCACACATAATTGTCAATAAAAACTTGTTGCCCACCCTTGTCCGAGGTAGAGGACCCACAGAATCAACTAGAATCCGCTCAAACGTCTCACCGACCACAGGGATTGGATATAAAGGCGCAGGAACAATCGATTGGTTCGGCTTTCCTGCCACCTGGCAAATGTGACAATACCTGCACTGTTGTTTCACGTCCTTTTTCAACCCTGGCCAAAAAAAATTCCATAAGATACGGTCATACGTCTTATTGACCCCCAAATGTCCACCCAGAGGACCATCATGAGCCAAACCGAGTATCTCGTCCCTATACCGACGAGGCATCACAATCTGATCAACCACGCTCCAATCATCATGCCCAGATATATCCAAGGGAGACCACTTTCGCATCAGTAAGCCCTCCCTTAGAAAATACCCCTTTGCTGTGGAATCCATATCCCCCTCAGGCACCGCGCAGTCGAACAGATCAGATAAACCTGGATCACTCATTTGCTCCTCAACCAGCCGGTCACGTGACAGCGACACCGGCACATTTCCAGACACTACCCCATCTTGAGATGTAGAAACACCCTTCACAACACAGGATCCTATCATCCTGATCCCCAAAAATGCTCTCACTCAGGTCCACTACATCCTCAAACTTCGCCTGGCTCTTAGCTATAGCCCTCGTGACAGCACAAGCTGCGAAGATCCTCGGATGCTGCATAGCCAATCTATCAGGACTCTGCACCATCGGAACAGCCGTCACCTCAGGAGTAACTAAAACTCTACCTCCTGCCAAGTCATTCCCCAAAATCACAGAAACTCCCCCAACGGGAAAACACGGCCGTAACCCAACAGTTACCCGGCCTGAAACCAACTCGGACTCGAGACTCACGGTATGCAAAGGCACTACCATGTCATCCATCCCGAATCCTACCACTGGGACACTTGACCCAACCGATCACTCCCCAGAAAACGGCAGTACACTATCCAATATAAAGGACTGAGTAGCACCAGTATCACGCAAGATGGATACTGGAACTCTATCACCCCCATCCTCCAGAGAAACAAAACCATTCATGATGAACGCAGAATAATTCCTATGCTCATCAGACTCAGGCACCTCAGGTACCACAGGTGCCTTCTCTGTACCCACCAAAGCCACAGGCTTTGCATTTTTCTGCTTCAGAACGGGACACGACTTTAACATGTGCCCTCTCCCTCTACAATAGTAGCACACAGGACCTTCCTTAGTCCTCAAATTTCCGTCAACCTTATCAGCTTGGACCTCCCCCTGTATCAACGTGCTGCCACTTGCAGGCACAGAACCACCTTTGACACTGCCACCGGCGACACCACCACGATCAACCGGCCGTGCACCAAAACTATAGGATCGCCCAACAAAATCAGTTTTATGAGTCAATACATACTCATCTGCCAACACCGCGGTCTTAGACACCGCATTCACCTTCTGCTCATTAAGGTAAGTAGTAACCCTCTCAGGGAGACAGTTCTTAAAGTCTTCCATAATCATCAAGGCCCGCAGTTGCCCAATATCCTTCACTCCTTGAGAAGCGCACCATCTGTCAAAAAGTGCCTCCTTCTCCCTAGCAAACTCCACATAAGTCTGACTATCAAATTTGCTAAAGCGCCGGAATTTCTGCCGTACACCTCTGCAACTAATTCATAAGCCCTTAATACTGTAGACTTCACACACTCATAGTCCAGACTGCTTTCAACAGACAAAGACGAGTACACCTCACGTGCTTTACCCACAAGGACACACTGCAATAGCAAGGTCCACACATCCCTAGGCCACTTCAAGGACAAAGCCACCCGTTCAAACACTGTGAAAAACTTGTCCACGTCCTTCTCACTAAACGGGGGAACCAGGCGGATGTTCTTGCTCATATCAAACTCCCGTTCCCTAGAAGAAACCCGGGAGGCATCCAATTCCTTCTCCCGCAGCCTAATCTCTGCCATTGCCAGCTCTAACTCCTTCAACCTAATGACTGCCTCCATGTCCTAACCAGGCTGAACAGAAGGTGGGGGACTGTCTGCACAGCCAGGCAAAACCCCACCCTCCACCAACGCAGCCCACAACACCGATTTAATGGACTGTTTCTTCGAATGCTTGTCAATAGGCACGTCATAGTTCTCTGCCAGCAAAATCAAATGCTGCTTCGTACATTTATCAAACAACTCCCGACAAGGAGCCTCAATAAAGTCCTTCCATTTAAACTCCATATCAAATGTAACACCAAACCACCAGCTAAACCCTGGGCACCAATGCTACCACAAACAGGGAAGAAAAAATTCCCTCACAACACACAGACTTCCTCAAAGCAGGGGAGAAAAAATTCCCTCACACTCACAGATTTCCTCAGTCACCAGAAGCCTACCAAAAAAAACCCCCAAAAACGTCTAGGGTCCTCAAAACATAGGACGAGCCCCCATTTTGTTACGACTCCCGAATGCAGGTACTTCAGAGCCGCGTAACATAATTCAAAAACCAGGTTCAAGTTCAAAAATAGTTTTAATTATTCAATGGAACACAAAACCCAAACCTGATTCAAACAACCCAGTCAGGGATATGGATGGACTAACAAACAATTAAACAGTGCTCCAGCCAGTCGCGTAATGGACCGTCGAACCAGAGACTCTAAAACCTGCCTAAAGAGATATAACCCTGAAACAAAATATACGAAAACACTAAAGTCAGCCCTTATCCGTCCCAATTCAATATTTGTTAACAAGGAATGGTGAAAGTACACAAAGTTCTATGCCATGTGGCCAGGCCTTCCTCAGCTCACACCAGCAGACTGCTTACAAGGCAGGGTCGACGAAGAAGAGAGAGAATCCTGGGAAACTCTGGTATTTAAGCTTCAGATGAGTCACCCGTCACCTGACGCAGCTTGGCCAATCGGGTACAGGAGCCTTTAACCCCTTGATTCCGGACTCACAGCCACGAGGCCTGTACTCGGGAGAGAAACAGAGAAAGGTAAGTACATAGCATTCACAGGGGGGGGGGGGGGGGAGCGACTAACATGACCATACGGATGGAAAATGTTTTGGCTTCTCTTGCCGCGGAAGATGCATTATCTAGTTATTCATACATTTCGCTGATAACATATAATCAGAACCTTATGACTAGAGCTGAAAACACAGTCTCCCCTTGATGTGGGAATACGAGTTCCCTGTCAACTCTTGACTATAAGAGTCACCACAAATTCTCAGCGTTCTTACTCAGAGTGGAATTTAGCATAATGCGAGCCTGAATCAGGAATTGCTTCGCAGTCCTCTGACTGAAACCCCTTGTCTGAGTCGGCAGAGTGCGCAACACAATCTCTTCGACCCGCCACTCAATCCGGAATACTGATATTTAGAGCCTACGGATTATTATAAATACATTTTTGATTTACAACATGAACCTGCAGGTCAGATAAAAATATTATATACCAAACCAGCTTCCTGCTGGTAGCTACCTATCCCAGAGAGGATGGCAATGATGTTTCCAATGAACTGGCAACTCCACTAACTGAGCAGAAATTCAAACATGTGTTGAGGGAGACTTCAACTACTTCATTCTACTGAGCAGCCTGATAACCTCAATCACAGATGTTGAGGCAGTGCTTCCCTGGTCAATATGACCCATATGGCCAGCCAGTTCCATGATGGGACAAAGGTTTAGGGGCAACATGAGGCGGGAACTTCTTTACTCAGAGAGTGGTAGCTGTGTGGAATGAGCATCCAGAAGAAGTGGTGAAGGCAGGTTCGTTTTTATCATTTAAAAATAAATTGGATAGGTATATTAACGGGAAAGGAATGGAGGGTTATGGTCTGAGTGCAGGTAGATGGGACTAAGTGAGAGAGTGTTCAGCATGGACTAGAAGGGCTGAGATGGCCTGTTTCCGTGCTGTAATTGTTATATGGTTATAAGGTGTACCCTGAACCAGGGTAACCAAGCTGTTCCTACTTGGAATCTTACAGAGGTTAATATGCAAGGCACCCTGCTAATGTCTCTGTATCTACCTGATCTTTCCCAGAGACAGTGAAAATATACTAGATAGCCCATGCTGCCAATAAACCCAAACCTGTGTCGACAGACTGCTCCATTTTTGAGTTTTACGGAGGTTAATAAAGAGACCTTACCTGCCAGCGTCTCTGAACCCGGGTCGATCTGCTTGTTGGAGCTTCAGCGAAGTTCCATTTGTAGACACTGTCCGACCACATCTCCTTTAGCTGGCGTGATGTTAGGTAGCTGATGTCGCTGGCCAACTCCTCTTGTTGTGGCTTGCCCGTCCCCGAGGGAACAGCAAATTTAGAGGCAAGGGCAGGCAGCTCTTCCTTATGCGACTCTCGTACATCAAGCATTAAAGCATGGGATTCAGGCACATACTCATGTTCGGAGTCAGATCCATACTGATCTCCGACACTCCCCTCGACAGAGTGGGGGAAATACTGCAACCCTGAACCAGGCGTTGCCACAGGCGTATGACTCGAACTGCCTGTGTATGCCTCCGTAACACGGAGCATATTTTGAGCCACCATCTCCGACACACTCTTTATCCTAGTGGGAGGAATATTGCAACCCTGAACCAGGTGTTGCTACAGGCATATGACTCGAACTGCCTGTGCATGCCTCCGTAACACGGAGCATATTTTTGGCACCATCTCCAACACTCTTTTCATCGGAGTGGGAGGAATATTACAACCCTGAAGCAGGTGTTGCTACAAGCGTATGACTCGAACTGCCTGTGCATGCCTCCGTAACATGGAGCATATATTGTGCCACCATCTGATCCTTCAGATGTTTCAATTGAGACAAACGGCCAATCACATCTGCCATAGATGTGGGGACAGAATCCTCTTGACCCGAATCATCCGACAGGACTTGTCTCACAGACTTGGCTTTAGCTTTGCCCCGACTCGGGGTTGCCAAGCTGCTCCCTCTAGGAGCCGAATCGGAATTAGCTGTGCAGATCGGCGCTGCCAGCAACTCCGAATTGGCCATCGGCTTTCCGCACTGCCGCGGTCCTCTGCTGTCGGTATAAATCATCATTATTTATTGTACTTACCAGGCAGGTTGCACTTGTTAGTGACTCCGAGTCCTTGCTCCCTTCTGGAGCCTCAACGGAGTATATCAGGGGAGGAAATAGAGCGCAGCCCTGCACAAGATGTTGCTAACTCAGGCCTCTGGCCCCCATATGACCTGGATGAGCTGGCATCATAATCGGAGTCACCTCTTTCCGATACTCCCCACGACAGAGTGGGAGAAATACTGCAACCATGCCAGGTGTTAGCACAGGCATATGGCTGGAGCAGCCTGTTAATGCTTCTGGTACATGGAGCATAGTGTGTTCATATGATTGAAAGAAGCATATCCCGATTAGATCAGAGATTTGACTGCTCTATCGATATCCACATAGTTGGAGTCTCTTATAAAAGAATCTCCAACAGTCCCCTCTACTGAGCGGAAATTAAAGTAAAGTAAAGTAAATTTATTTATATAGCACGTTTAAATCAACTCGCGTTGAGACCAAAGTGCTTTACATAGAAAAAAAATAATTAAGCTTCCGTACATCCATAGAAAAATTAAAATTAAGAAAAATAACACAACATATTGTATAATTCAACACAAACGTCCCCCCACAACAGAATAAAAAATTTCCACTGTGGGGAAAGGCATCAGAAAGTTCAGTCCTCTCCCTCTGTGATCACCCGAGGTCGGGGCCTATTTGTGGCCTCCGCAGCCAGTCCGATGTTTTCAGGCCCTCTTGCCAGAAAGCTGGAATGCCGGCATCGGGTGAACACTCCTCGGCGGCTTGGAAATATCTGGAGCGGCCGCTTCCTCCCCGGAGACCGCGGCACCCGAAGTCTTCAGATCGCGCTGGTTGGAGCTCCGACTCTGGTTATCTCGAATCCCAGGCTCCGCGGTGTTTAAATCCAGCGCCGCCTGCGACTGGACGCTCCGCAGCCACAGCTCCTCGGATGTTGGTCGGTAGTCACAGTACTCCGGAGCTTACCGCACGGTGACCCGGTAAGGCATCACCCACTCCGTGTTGGTGTCCCAGCGCTGCACCGCCGCCGAAGCTGTAGTCCCGGCCGATCCCGACAGGAAACGCTGCAACAGTCTGATGGTAGGCCGCGAGGAAGGGGCGAAGAAGCAGCTCGGAGGGAAACCGCCTCTCCGACCAGGTAGGGACCAGGAAAAGTTTCCCCCTTCCCCTCCCCCCACCCACCACATAAAAGAAGACCTCCAACAAACATTTTGTAGTAACAGGACTAAAAATAAAAATAATAAAGGGTGAAAGGACGGACTGCAGGCAGAGCAGCCATACACAACGTCACCCCACTCCTGCAGTCTGCCGCCATTGAAGGAGGGTTGTAGCTCCCACAGGTGTCTGATAGACACAGTTCAAACAAGGCTTCCTAAGCTCTGGACTGCAATGGCAAGTCAAATTTCACTACACCATTTGGTGTATGTAATAATAAATGTCCTTTGTAATTAATTTAATTCATTTTCAATTTAAAACTTTATTGGCATGATAAGATATATCGTTATATTGCCAAAGTATTAAACATGACCGTTGAATGCTATCTGCTACGACAGTCGCAAACGTGAACGAGCGGCAACCGCTTTTAAAAACCTGCCAACTCTATTTATAGCCGCCCTTAAAATAAAGCATACACTATATGCTGCTGCAGCGTAAGCTGAGCCGACTTCAGCCGGCAGCATCTATGTTTAAAATTGCTCAGTGCTACGGCAGCTCCTCCTGGCCGTGGGTATTTTTAACTCACCGGCTGCTGCTAATCTTTTGCAGCGATCGTTGACCTGGCAGCCGCAATATCAAATCCTAGGTCTTTACAGAGCCCCACGGCGGCCTCCAAATCTGGCCGCCTGCTCCCGTTCGGAGCTCCAATGCCGGCAGCCGCAATATCGCATCCCAGCTCCTTATAGAGCCTCCACGGTGGCCTCCAAATTCGGCCTCCTGCTCCAATTCGGAGCTCCAACGGCGGCAGCTACAATTATGTATCTAGCTCCTTATGGAGCCTCCACGGTGACCCAAAACCGGCCGCCTCCGTCAGCTACTCCGGGCCCGCTGTACGACAGCGGCCCGCTGAATATAAAATTAACTTACCTGCCAGAGCAGTTTCAAACTGCTCCGACTCGCGCGCCATGCGTCGACGTATTGACGCACATGCGGCTGGCAGGCTCTTCACTCACGTGACTTCGAAATAAAATCACAGCCGTAAGTGATTTTTCTAAAATCAATATGCAGTGCAAACAGGAAGTGGACAAGATTTGAGATTTAATTATATAGATTGCAGTGTTGAAGACTGAGTAGTAGTCAATAAATAGCATTCTGACACATATGCTAACATTTGAGGTGATCCAGAACTACATGTAGTGTAAGAGAGATGGTGTTCTCCATAGACCTACCTTTTCTGTTTGCAAATTGTAAAATATCTAGATTGTCTTGAAAACGGGCAAATTAGGGTTATTACAATCTTTCAAAGCACATCATTGTGATCAATGTTAGTGCTATTGAGCAGTATGCATTGAAACAGATCATTTTACTTCGGAGTCACGTGAGTGACTACGTGAAGAAGGCCGTCATCCCGCCTGGCGCATCACTACTTTGCGCAAACGAGCCGACTGGCGGCAACATTTGCGCTGTCCAGCGGTAAGTTTAAACCACCAAGATAAGTTTTAAACTTACCTCTGGGGTTGGTTTTTGTATTGCAAGAAACTCATTACAGAGTTTGCCTGCTGGATTGGGGGCGAAGTGCGGACGGGCTGAACCTTTATGGACCACGGGAACCCCAGTCACAGACCATAGGGAATCCCGGTCATGACTCGGAGAACCCCAGAAACGGACCGCGGGACCCGCTACGGAGACCGCGGAAGTGCGAGTAGCGGGCGGCGGTCGAAATTCGCCTCTCGAGTCGCTGGTGGTGGAGCCAGCGGCATAAGACTGGTGCCGACAGCACCTAGACAGCTGTTTGGAGGGTTAGTCACAAAAATGTATCTCCCTCTCTGCGGAGGGGAGCGGAGGGAAGAGGCCCGCAAATGAGTCGGGCCAGGAGGATTTCGGATGGAGAGGATTCCCTTCTTCATGGGTAACGTCTTTAAATGGTCAAACCCACATGGAGCACCTGGTGGAGAGGTGCTCCACAATGATATACTCCAAAGGAGGGAGTTTTCAGCCCGGGTATTATGGAGAACCCGCAGGCAGTGGCACCTGTTTCAGGGCTGCACAAATGTCTCCTGCTCTGAGGAGAGGAGCATCCAGGGTCAGTTTCAGTCTGATCCAAAGCAAAAAACCTGATATAGGTCCACTGAAGGGGCCATGTCAGCACAGGTATTCTCAGGGGCTTGCGGCAGCACCTGTTTTCAGGGCTGCCTACGAATCTCACTCTCTGTGGAGGGGAGTGCGAGTGGTCAGTATGTAACTGATCTCAAATTCAAAGTATGAACATACTGGAGCACATGCATATGGCCTCAAGAGTACTCGCAAACAAAGGATTTGCTGCCGGAAGAGTTGGTCTCCAGCCGTTGGCAGAATACCCGTAAGGGGCCAGAGTTCTCACGCTACAAGTACCGGCAAGTGAACAGCGCTATCAGGGTGACATTGGAGGGCTGAAATCCAGGAAATGAAACCAGCTGCCAAATCCTCTCTTCAGGTAAGACCTATCCCACAGGTAAGACCAGGAGGAGGAAGCAAAAAGCTGTCGGACTAATCAAGGTACCAACGACGAACAAAAGTTTCATCGGTAGGCGACAACACACCCCACGCCTCCATAGGGGGTAAGCGGTTCACTGAAGCTGGTGGTAGCCTGAAAGCTGGGCACAGAAATATGGCCAGAGTCGTCTTTCAAGGCAGGCTCAGTATGATGAGGTTTCAGACCAAGAACTAAGCCGGTCTCAGGAGAAACATGGAATCCACGCACCCTACCAGTCCTACTCCCCAATCAAGGAGGGGAAAAGAACCCGCATCAGCGGCCTTTGGGCTTACCATAAGACCACCAGTAGCAATGGAGGTAGGTGGGTCTGGTTTTTCCGAAACATGGGGTTGTGGACCATTTACATGTTGGTAATTTTTACACTTGTGTTTTTGTACAAGTGACAATGCAAAACAACATGAGATTCAGTTCTGGTTTTAAAAAACAGATGATAACATGTGATTACTTATACTGCACAACATACATAGGTTCCAAGCAGGCTTGGAATTGGGGCCGGAGTTGTCTTTCGAGGCAGACCCAGTATTATAGGCAGGATTGTCTTTTAGGACAGGTTGACAGATGGAGGATGTCACTTCATCCAGATTTATCTCGTATGTGCAGTACAGACTTTCAGAATAGTAGACTTCGTTATGGTCTAACAACTGATTTCTATAGGAACTATATGGCAAGCATCGATCTCAAAGATGCATGCTATGCAGTTCCCATTCATTGGGATCACCGGAGATATTTGAAATTTATCTGTATGGGTCTATAATAACAGTTAAAGCGTTGCAAAATTGGCTAACTTCAGTTCCCAGGTTTATTTACCAAATTACTAAAACCGGTGCTTGGGCTGCTCAGAGCTGAAGAACATTAGTTATTGCCTATGTGGATGATGTTAAATGCTATTTTTTACTAAAATTAACTGTTAAAGGCCCAAACTATATTTGAGGAATTGGGGTCCCTCACCCATCCAGTTAAATTTATGTTGATACCTATCAGAACTACTGATTATTGGGATTTACATTTAACAATCAACTTAACAGGGACTCTGCCCTGGGGCAAGAGATGCAATTAACAGAAGCCTGTAACAACCTCATTGGTTATTAAGCAGCCTTCTATTCATCAAGTGTATTGGCAATATAGCAGCTGTGTTTCAGTGGTACAAATTGGGGCTTTGCATTACCAGAACTTATAACGTGCAAAGAATTAACCTCTCAAGTACCATATAGGTCATTATTAATAAACCTATGCTATTCTCAGCTGAAGCTACCAAAGTCACGATGGTGGCAGTATTCAGCATTGCTCCAGTATTTCGGTCAGTAATCTTCAGTAATTACAAACTGATGCTAGTGCTCAAAGATGAGAAGTTACGAATGCCATCTCCAGTTACGGAGGTGGATGCGGGTTGCATAAGTTACCGATTTTTCAGTAATTGGTATCAACTACCTATAAACACTCGGTGCATTCTATATGTTAAAGGTTATTGTGAGAATGTGCATAAACTGCATGCTGAACTCCAAGTTGATACACTATGGTGGTGGCATGTGTTAGTCACATGGGTGCAATCAAGTTTAAATATCCTGTGATATTTAGCTAATCTCATTTGACGCTACTGTATCATGTGGATAACAAGGGAAATCAGGGATAGTATCAAAGCGAAGGATGATGCGTACAAATTAGCCAGAAAAAGCAGCATACCGGAGGACTGGGAGAAATTCAGAGACCAGCAGAGGAGGACAAAGGGCTTAATTAGGAAAGGAAAAATAGATTATGAAAGAAAACTGGCAGGGAACATAAAAACTGACTGCAAAAGTTTTTATAGATATGTGAAAAGAAAGAGATTAGTTAAAACAAATGTAGGTCCCTTGCAGTCAGAAACGGGTGAGTTGATCATGGGGAACAAGGATATGGCGGACCAATTGAATAACTACTTTGGTTCCGTCTTCACTAAGGAAGACATAAATAATCTGCCGGAAATAGCAGGGGACCGCGAGTCAAAGGAGTTGGAGGAATTGAGTGAAATCCAGGTTAGCCGGGAAGTTGTGTTGGGTAAATTAAATGGATTAAAGGCCGATAAATCCCCAGGGCCAGATAGGCTGCATCCCAGAGTACTTAAGGAAGTAGCTCCAGAAATAGTGGATGCATCAGTAATAATCTTTCAAAACTCTTTAGATTCTGGAGTAGTTCCTGAGGATTGGCGGGTAGCAAACGTAACCCCACTTTTTAAGAAGGGAGGGAGAGAGAAAACGGGGAATTACAGACCAGTTAGTCTAACATCGGTAGTGGGGAAACTGCTAGAGTCAGTTATTAAAGATGGGATAGCAGCACATTTGGAAAGTGGTGAAATCATTGGACAAAGTCAGCATGGATTTACAAAAGGTAAATCATGTCTGACGAATCTTATAGAATTTTTCGAGGATGTAACTAGTAGCGTGGATAGGGGAGAACCAGTGGATGTGGTGTATCTGGACTTCCAGAAGGCTTTCGACAAGGTCCCACATAAGAGATTAGTTTACAAACTTAAAGCACACGGCATTGGGGGTTCAGTATTGATGTGGATAGAGAACTGGCTGGCAAACAGGAAGCAAAGAATAGGAGTAAACGGGCCCTTTTCACAATGGCAGGCAGTGACTAGTGGGGTACCGCAAGGCTCAGTGCTGGGACCCCAGCTATTTACAATATATATTAATGATCTGGATGAGGGAATTGAAGGCAATATCTCCAAGTTTGCGGATGACACTGAGCTGGGGGGCAGTGTTAGCTGTGAGGAGGATGCTAGGAGACTGCAAGGTGACTTGGATAGGCTGGGTGAGTGGGCAAATGTTTGGCAGATGCAGTATAATGTGGATAAATGTGAGGTTATCCATTTTGGTGGCAAAAACAGGAAAGCAGACTATTATCTAAATGGTGGCCGACTAGGAAAAGGGGAGATGCAGCGAGACCTGGGTGTCATGGTACACCAGTCATTGAAAGTGGGCATGCAGGTGCAGCAGGCAGTGAAGAAAGCGAATGGTATGTTAGCTTTCATAGCAAAAGGATTTGAGTAAGGAGCAGGGAGGTTCTACTGCAGTTGTACATGGTCTTGGTGAGACCACACCTGGAGTATTGCGTACAGTTTTGGTCTCCAAATCTGAGGAAGGACATTATTGCCATAGAGGGAGTGCAGAGAAGGTTCACCAGTGATTCCTGGGATGTCAGGACTGTCTTATGAAGAAAGACTGGATAGACTTGGTTTATACTCTCTAGAATTTAGCAGATTGAGAGGGGATCTTATAGAAACTTACAAAATTCTTAAGGGGTTGGACAGGCTAGATGCAGGAAGATTGCTCCCGATGTTGGGGAAGTCCAGGACAAGGGGTCACAGCTTAAGGATAAGGGGGAAATCCTTTAAAACCGAGATGAGAAGAACTTTTTTCACACAGAGAGTGGTGAATCTCTGGAACTCTCTGCCACAGAGGGTAGTCGAGGCCAGTTCATTGGCTATATTTAAGAGGGAGTTAGATGTGGCCCTTGTGGCTAAGGGGATCAGAGGGTATGGAGAGAAGGCAGGTACGGGATACTGAGTTGGATGATCAGCCATGATCATATTGAATGGCGGTGCAGGCTCGAAGGGCCGAATGGCCTACTCCTGCACCTAATTTCTATGTTTCTATGTTTTCTATGTTAAGAGGTTAGTGCTATTACATTACTGGCAGTATTAGGCAATTGATTTCCTGTGTACTAGATCATGGATACCAATTATTTTTTAATAAATAATAATAATATGAATAGAACACAGGTAAATTAGGGAGATGAGCTGATCTTGACGTTGCCTAATTAGAAAAAGTCCTGCTATTGTAGAAGGAATTATCTAATATCACATAGTATTTAACCCAGATTAGTGCAACGTAAATGCAGAGAAGGGTTGTGTTCATCATTCCCTGTGAAGATTTCAGCATAGGGGATATGCCATTAAAGAAAATGGAAATAGGAGCCAAGGTAATTCTACTGATATCGACCAGTTCAAATTCAGAAACAGAAAGAGAAATTCAAATCCATGGGGATGTTCCCTGCTTATTTTTTGCGACTTGCATGTGATGTATAAGCTATAGTTTAGACCCACATAACCGAATAGATTGCTGCTAATAAGGAAATATAATTTTAATATTTCAATGTTCTATTAAATATAAGGGAGAGAATTCGGAGGAGATCAAAATAGTGTAAGAGAATTAAAGAAAGAGAACGGCGCAGTGGTGCAGCTGGCAGAACTATGTTGCCTCACAGAGTTAGATGTGGCCCTTGTGGCTAAGGGGATCAGAGGGTATGGAGAGAAGGCAGGTACGGGATACTGAGTTGGATGATCAGCCATGATCATATTGAATGGCGATGCAGGCTCGAAGGGCCGAATGGCCTACTCCTGCACCTAATTTCTATGTTTCTATGTGAAATCCATGACAACACAGAATGGATGTTGGATCACAAAGTATTTAATGTCATTTTGGCTCGATGGAACACCGAATGTCGATATGTTTACATCCAGGCTCATTTACCAGCTGCAAAACATGTGGCATACAGTGGCAAGAGATACATTATCGCCACTCTGGGGAGGAATGTTATTGCATGTTTTTCCTCCATTCTGCCACATCAGTCGGGTCTTGCAATTAATCCCACAAGATACCGCTTCAGGCCTCAAACTGCCCGACTGGCATACGCAGCCATGGTTCCCGCTAATGTTGGGAACAATATAGAACCTTATATGGTTATTCAAATCATAAAACTTGCTGGTTCAGCCTGTGACTCAGGAAACCAGCCTCTGCATGATGCATCAAGTCATTAACTTGCAGACTCTGAGACGACTATTCCTGCGGCTCGGGTTGTCAGTCCAATCCGTGTAAGTGCTCACTGCAGAGTGCAGGGCAAGCACCAAAAGGCAGTACATCTCCATCCCAGCAGATGGGAAACGTTTTTGTCTGAATACACATGTTACATAGTACAGCACAGATAACTGACGTCTTAGAGTTCATTTTCAAATGAGTCTTTGACAATAATTAAGTTACAGTGCCATTAACTGTGCCAACGTGTTGTCTCATCATATTTGCTGCAGCAAGTGGGACCCACACTGTCGGGCCTCACCCTCTGATATCCAGAATTATATAGGATATCTTAACACAAGTTCTCCCAGGCCCAATTACATGGAATTATGGGACAATGACGTTATGCTAACATTACTACACCAGGGGGCTCCAGCTACATCCTTATCTTTAGCTGGCTCTCATAAGGTAGTAATCCTCATGGCAGTGGCCTCAGTGCAACAGGTCCAGTCACTACATAAATTGCAACTGGGCAGGGTGGTTACATCTGCTAATAACATAATATCTTATGTTTTGATTTAATCAACCAGAACTAACCTGGGGTGTTAGGTCTCAAACAGTTTCATGGCATACCCTATGGACCTTCGGGAATGTGTGGTCACACATTTACAACAATACGTCTAGATCACCTAGAGCCTCAAAGGCACCAAACTAAGCAATGTTTCTTAGTTATAAAAAAAATAAAATAAAATAAACTTCATAAGAAGTATTAGTTCTACCATCTCCAGGTGGTAACACGGGGTTTTGGCTATGCAGGAGTCGATACTAATATTTTTAAACACTCACTCCACCGGGGCTGCTATCACATCAGCTCCAAGGATTATGTACGTTTCCACTGGACCACATCCTAGCAGCTGCAGGATGGTCAAACGAACATACTTTACCAACATTTTATATAATCCATTGCCAAATCGGGGGTATTTGCCATTCCATTTTAGATTCTATTTTATAGTTTCCCCTGGATGAAAGGCGTCACTATTATTCTCATTGGATGATTAAAGCATCATCATAACAAACCAAGTCATGTCTGAATGCATTAATTGTTTTTCACTCATCCATGGTCAATTCATGCAGTGTGTAACGCATGGATTTGTTTCCGGCATGAAATCACAGAGCTTCGAAATCTTCACGTAGTCACTCACATGACTCCGAAGTAAAATAGTAAGATTAAACGAGAACTTACCAGTTTGAAGTTTGATCTTGATTTTATGAGGAGTTACGATGAGCGATTACGTGCCCACCGCTCCCGCACTCATATTATCAAGGTCATATGGTAGTTCCAGCTCTCAAAATCTTACCATGTTCAGTTCAACTACTGGCATCTGTGATTCCACACCGCTGCTTTGAAGTAGGCGGGATGACGGCCTTCTTCACGTAATCACTCATCGTAACTCCTCATAAAATCAAGAACAAACTTCAAACTGGTAAGTTCTCGTTTAATCTTACTATTATATTAATCTTGCAGACTGAAATGACAGAGGTTTGCTTGAAATCCTCATGTTCTTTGCTAGGGACAGTAGCCAGCTGAAGTGAGAGGTTGAAGATGGCAGCAAAGGCTGAGGCTAGTTGAATGGCACACAATCTCGGGTCATGTCCAGGGATTCCATTCGAGCCGACTGCTTTCCAAGAGCATACCCTTGTGAAAGATGGATAAAGGTGATTTCCTTCTGTAGATAAAAGATCTGGCATTTTATGATTAGGTATTCTAGGTCAAGAGAGCAGAATTTAGCTAATGCCATCTCATTAATGCATCGTGAAGCATTGCTAAAATGCTTTTGGTGCCTTTCCTTTTCAATGAGGATTCCGTTCGGTCCATATGATTAATTGAGAAACACTCAAATTGTGTAGCAGGGTCAGGTCAGTCAGGGGTAAGCTCTGTTTCAGCGAAACAAAGAACATAGCAAACCATGATCTCCCTTTGAAATAGAAGCCTTGCTCTCTGCTCTTCAAGCTTGTTTTCAAGTGATTGAACGTTAGCTTGAAGTAGCTTGAAGTAGGGCTGGGAAGAGGGAGGCCAGGAGTCCTGTAATTTCAGCCACCCCTGTGCAAGAAGAGTCAGGTCTAATAAAGATCGGTAGTTCCAAGCGTTCCATTGAAATAATGATGTTTGATGGGGGACTTTCAACGCTGGAACTAATGATTTACTCAGTGCTGGAACAGAGAGATAATAAGGAAAAATGATCGAGATTTTTTAAACTGTTTTAAGAGGACAATACACTAGTTCTATTCTACACACTTGGGACAATTTACAGAAGCCAGTTAATGCTACAAACATGCAACTTTTTCAATGTGGGAGGAAACTGGAGTACCCAGAGAAAACACACACATTTACAGGGAGTACATACAAACTCTCTACAGACTCCACCGGTAGTCAGGATCAAACCCGGGCATCTTCCGCTGTAAGGCAGCAATTCTACCACTGCGCCACATTGCTGCCCCTAACTCCTTAGAAGGATGAGAGGGTATCTTATTGAAACACAGGACAAAGGACAAAGGACATTTATTGTCACATACACCGATTGGTGCAGTGAAATTTGAGTTATCATGCAGCGCACAAATAAGATAAACACAACACTATAGAATTTAACATAAAACATAAAAACAACCCCCCTCAGCGGAATCAATGTTTCCCACTGAGAAGGAAGGCAACAAAGTTCAGTCTTCTTCCTCTTGTTCACACGTGGTCGGGGCCTATTGAGGCCTCCGCAGTTGCCACAGGCCCTCTTGCCGGAATGATGGAACTCAGGCGTCGGAATGGTAGAACTTTCTCAGCTGCTTAGAGTTTCCGAATCGGCCGCTGCGGCGTCACTGAAGCTCTGGCCGGACTCTGACAGGAAAGGCCGCGTCAATCCGGATGGTAGGCCGCGAGGAGGGGGTGAAGATGCGGCTCGAAGGAAAGACGTATCCCCGACCAGGTAGTGACTGAGAAAAACGGTTTCCCCGTTCCCCCCCCCCCCCCCCCCACATAAAAGACCTCCAAAAACAAACTTTTTGACAGACTAAAAATAACATAATAGAAACATAGAAAATAAGTGCAGGAGGAGGCCATTCGGCCCTTCGAGCAAGCACCGCCTTTCATTGTGATCATGGCTGATTGTCCCCTATCAATAACCCATGCCTGCCTTCTCCCCATATCCCTTGACTCCACTAGCCCCTAGAGCTCTATCTAACTCTCTCTTAAATCCATCCAGTGATTTGGCCTCCACTGCTCTCTGTGGCAGGGAATTCCATGAATTCACAACTCTCTGGGTGAAAAAGTTTGTTTCTCACCTCAGTCTTAAATGACCTCCCCTTTATTCTAAGACTGTGGCCCCTGGTTCTGGACTCACCCAACATTGGGAACATTTTTCCTGCATCTAGCTAGTCCAGTCCTTTTATAATTTTATATGTTTCAATAAGAACCCCCCTCATCCTTCTAAACTCCAGTGAATACAAGCCTAGTCTTTTCAATCTTTACTCATATGACAGTCCCGCCATCCCAGGGATCAATCTCGTGAACCTACGCTGCACTGTCTCAATCACAAGGATGTCCTTCCTCAAATTAGGAAACCAAAACTGTACACAATACTCCAGATGAGGTCTCACCAGAGCCCTATACAACTGCAGAAGAACCTCTTTACTCCTATACTGAAATCCTCTTGTTATGAAGGCCAACATTCCATTAGCTTTCTTCACTGCCTGCTGTACCTGCACGCCAACTTTCAGTGACCGGTGTACAAGGGCACCCAGGTCTCGATGTACCTCCCCCTTACCTAACCTAACCCCATTGAGATAATAATTTGCCCCCTTGTTTTTGCCGCCAAAGTGGATAACCTCACATTTATCTATATTATACTGCATCTGCCACGCATCTGCCCACTCACTGAACCTGTCCAGCTCACCCTGCAATCTCCCAACATTCTCTTCACAATTCACACTGCCACCCAGCTATGTGTCCTCCGCAAACTTGCTAGTGTTGCTCCTAATTCCCTCTTCCAAATCATTAATATATATGGTAAACAGTTGCGGCCCCAACATCGAGCCTTGCTGCACTCCACTCGCCACTGCCTGCCATTCTGAAAAGGACCCGTTCACTCCTACTCATTGCTTCTGGTCTGCCAACCAATTTTCTATCAATGTCAACACCCTACCCCCAATACCATGTGCTCTAATTTTAGTCACTAGTCTCCCGTGCGGGACCTTATCAAAGACTTTCTGAAAGTCGAGATACACTACATCCACTGGCACCCCTTCATCCATTTTAACTTGTCACATCCTCATAAAATTCCAGAAGATTAGTCAAGCATGATTTCCCTTTCATAAATCCATGTTGACTTGGACTAATCCTTTCACTGCTATCCAAATGCTCCATTATTACCTCTTTAATAATTGACTCCAGCATCTTTCCCACCACCAAAGTCAGGCTAACTGGTCTGTAATTCCCCATTTTCTCTCTCGCTCCTTTCTTGAAAAGTGGGATAACATTAGCTATCCTCCAATCCACAGGAACTGATCCTGAATCTATTGAACATTGGAAAATGATCACCAATGCATCTACTCCCCTTAGAATCTTTCTTCCTTTTTGGAATGAAATGATCCTGTGTCTCCCGGATTATGCCCAGAAATCCCTGCCATTGCTGTTCCACCGTCATTCCTGCTAGGATCCCTTTCCAGTCTACTTTGGCCAGCTCCTCTCTCATGCCTTCATAGTACCCTTTGTTCAACTGCATCACTGCCACTTCCGATTTAACGTTCTCCTTCTCAAATTGCAGATTAAAACTAATCATATTATGATCACCAACTCCTTTACCTCGAGTTCTCTTATCATATCTGGTTCATTGGACAACACTAAATCCAGAATTGTCTTTTCTCTGGTCGACTCCATTAAAAGCTGCTCTAAGAATCCATCTCAGAGGCATTCTACAAACTCTCTTTCGGGGAGTCCTGAACCAACCTGATTTTCCCAGTCTACCTGCATAAAGGATGAAAGGACAGACAGCTACTGGCGACGCTGCCACACTCGATGGCGTCACCACTCGTTATAAGAATATTAAGGGTTTGGACACGCTAGAGGCAGGAAGCATGTTCCTGATGTTAGGAGAGTCCAGAACCAGGGGCCACAGTTTAAGAATAAGGGGTAAGCCATTTAGAACAGAGACGAGGAAACACTTTTTCTCACAGAGAGTTGTGAGTCTGTGGAAATCTCTGCATCAGAGGGCGGTGGAGGCCAGTTCTCTAAATACTTTCAAGAAAGAGCTAGATAGGGCTCTTAAAGATAGCGGAGTCAGGGGATATGGGGAGAAGGCAGGAACGGGGTACTGATTGGGGATGATCAGCCATGATCACATTGAATGGCGGTGCTGGCTCGAAGGGCCAGATGGCCTACTGCTGCACCTATTGTCTATTGTCCTTTGGCCCAACTCATCCTTTAGCTTAGGTTATTTTTTTTTCTCAATGCTCACCAATGAAGTCAAATATTAGTTGCAAAGCTCAAATAATACTTGTCACAGACTGGGCCAAGCTCACTTTTCTCCAAGTATATTCACAGTTCAACTAAACATCAGATCAGATGCAGTTCTTTATTAACCATCAGTTGTTTAAGAGCCAACAATATCAAACTTTGACTCTGATAGAGACCAGTTCTACATCCACACCACGCCATGCCCACACCTTCACATTACATTCTCAATCATCATTCCTATAAAAAGGAAAAATAATCACATGCTGGAAAATTAAACAAAAACACTGTGTTATGAATGGTACCATCCCATGCAACATCGTCAGCAGCATTTCTGCCACATTTAGTACTTTGGCTCGGATTTAATCTGTTTCCGAAGCTTTGCTATTTTTCACCTATCCAATGGATTTTTCAACTTCTTGCTGGGCTGGGAGTGAGATTTGATTGTGTGTTGTAAGATGCAGTACAAACTATTCATGTCAATGGCAATCTCTTCAAAATATTCCTTTGGTCCTAGACAAATTGTTTCTCGCCCTTGCCAAGCACTCCTTGGATCTCAAGGCCATCAGTGTTTAGTAGGTATGTTGTAAAACGTACCTGAAGCGTCGCTGAAAATCTGTCATAGCCCGTGTGCGCGATTTTGGCACCATTTAGGGGGGGGCGGGTTTAAAACGCAATTTTCCCTAGGCTGTTCAAATCGAGGATGTACAGCCTAGTTAATTATTAACGAAAAATCGCTGGAAGATTCCGTCGCTTGAGCTATTTTTAGTTTTAAGGGGTTTATTTACTTGTTATAGTAGGTTAAAAATTAACCTCTAAACCCGCGACCGCCGACAACGGGCCGGATCTCATACAGGGGACAACGGAAGGTAGGTTGTTTATTTTTACGTTAAAAAGGGCTTCTTAAGATCCCTTTATACAAAATTTTATGTTGCGAGTACCTAATTTGAGGCCCATTAAATCCCGCAGTATTTTTCTGGGCATTTGGGGCACAAATCTACCGCAATGTGAACGTTCTAAACCAGCACGTTCCACAGGGAAAGCTGATTTAAATGCCATTAATTTACAGCAATTGAACACTAAATTCCTTCCATTTGGCCTATAAATTAATGTAAATGAGATTTAAAAATCATGTTTTATTGTGAATTCTTTGTGCATATTATTTGAACACTTAGGCTATTTAAAAATGTTAATCTTTTCTTAAGAAATGGATAGATGTTTAGATCTATTAATTGAAGTTTGGAATTAGCTACAATTGGGTAACTAACTAACTATATGCTTTAATTTCAGGTCATCCAAGTAAGATTATTTTATATTTGTTTCAGAATGCTTCAATCTATGATAACTGAAAATTTCATTCAGTTCTCTTAATTTTTAAGACAGTTATGGGCTTTTGACTGTCCACGATCACAGCTTTTTTGTTATGTCCATAGAAAATCAATAGGGAACAAGATGCTAATTTCTGAGTATGAAAATGGCCATAACTTTTTTTAATACTTGAGATATGAAAGTGAATTAGGTGTCAAATTAAACTTCTTTTTATGCTTTATCTGATGGGATAAATTGCAGACTTAATTTTTAAAATCTCAAAATGTTGTAACATTGCTATGTTTAGCCTACAGATAGTCATGACAATACTGAAATGCCATGCATGTTATGGTTATCGGTGAGATATCAGGTCTATATCCTTTTTCCACACAAGCTGTCCTTCAGATCAAAGTCTTATGTTGCGCTTTGACATTCAAATACCTGTATGATTGTTTTATCTGCCTTTGAGTCACGTTCATCCAGCTAGACAGTGGGAACACACCCTTTGGGCCATCGCATCCTTGCTGACCAAGGTGCCTTCCTGAGATAGGATACCTCTAAACCGTTCCTATCCGTGAACTTTTACAAATGCCTTTTTAAAATTGTAATTGTAATTGTAATTGCATCTGCCACTTCCTCCGGCAGCTTGTTCCATATACCCACCATCTTCTGTGTGAAGAAACAATCCTTCCGATCTCTTTTTAAATCCTGGTTCTCCCACTTTAAACTTACCTTCTAGTTTAGATTCCTCTATCCTAATTCTGTTACCTCATCTATGGCCCTCGATATTTTCTAAATCTCTAAAAGGTCACACACCAGTGTTCTTTACCCCAGGAATATGCTTACATTTCCGGTACAAGGATACCTTGTATTTAGGATTAATTAACTCCCGTCCATTTTCTATGTTTCAGAGTCATGGGCATCAAAGCACCAGAGATGTGCCATCTATGCTGACTCCATAAAAGGAAAACCAATGTCAGCTTCTTTTTCCAAGCCAGCATCAGGCTGATCATATTCTCCAAGCTTCATTAGGTAACCGTGTCATTCCTACACTATCCAAGCTTCATTAGGCGAGGTTTTTAACATGAAAGAGGAAAGCTTCAAATACACTCTCAAGATCTCATCGATAAAATGTTACTTCTTCACCACCTTGTGGGAAACTGGCCTAAGATTGCTCAGGGATAAAGGAGCATTTGCATAATCACTAAACATTGCCAGTCTTTGAGAAGGAATGAACTAAGTGCAAGTAATGGAAGTGTGCAAAACATCCCAAGGAATGCAACTACCTGCCCAAGTTCTCCCACGGCTATCAGGCAGCACCTCACTCACCCATTGCTGCGAGCCATGGAGTAGCTGGGTCCGGAGCCTTGCGGGTCGGAGCCTGCAGCCGAGGTCGGAGCACGTGGCTGACAGTGCCTGAGTCAACAGAGCCATGTGGCTGAGACCTGTGTCGGCACCACAGAGACATCCATAGAGGACCTGGCAGCGATAGTGGAGAGGTCGGTGTGGCGGTCGATGATGGCGCCGACCGACGGATGAGGACGGACTTGTGGAAGTGAGGACGCCGCTGCCAAGGGAAGGAACAATGGAGGACCTGGCATGGAGGGAATGCCATGAGGGGAGATGGGGGCGGGGGGGTGGGGGGGGGAGGGGGAAAACAAAGGGGGACCTGCCGCGGATACTTTGTAACTTTGTAAGCGCCCTTATGTGGTGACAATTTGCATACCCTGGGTATGCAAGTAAAGAATTTCACTGTGACGTGTCACATATGATAATAGTGTATTCATTCATTCATTTCACACTCTGTACACTGTTACGACATATCAGTAAGTAAGTAAGTAAGTAAGTAAGTAAGTAAGTAAGTAAGTAAGTAAGTAAGTAAGTAAGTAAGTAAGTAAGTAAGTAAGTAAGTAAGTAAGTAAGTAAGTAAGTAAGTAAGTAAGTAAGTAGGTAAGATAGTAAGTAGGTAAGTAAGTATGTTTATTGGCGAAGTATTCACATACAAGGAATTTGCCTTGGTGCTCCGCCCACAAGTAACAACATGACATACAGTGACAGTTACGAATGACTCAGAAAACACTAAACATTAATAATAATAAAACATTAATGATAAAACACCATTGATCAAGCATGTGAACCAACAAAATACCAGCTCAAAAGGAGGCTACAGATTTTTGGCTGTTGAGTAGAGCAACTACTCATGGATAAACACTGTTTTTATGTGTGGCTGTGGCAGCTTTGACAATCCGGAGTCGCCTTCCAGAGGGAAGTGATTCAAAGAGTTTGTGGCCAGGGTGAGAGGGGTCAGAGATGATCTTGCCCGCTTGCATCCTGGCCCTTGCAGTGTACAATTCATCAATGGAGGGAAGATTGCAGCCAATAACCTTCTCTGCTGATCAGACAATTGGCTGCAGCCTCCAGGTGTTGTGTTTGGTGGCTGAGCCAAACCAGACCATGATGGAGAAGGTGAGAACAGACTCTACGATGGCCGTGTAGAATTGGACCATCATTGCCTGTGGCAGATTGTGGTTCCTCAGCTGCCATAGGAAGTACATCCTCTGTTGTGCCTTTTTGACTGTGGAGTCGATGGTAGTCCCCCACTTAAGGTCCTTAGAGATCATGGTTCCCAGGAACTTAAAAGACTCCACAGATGTGACTGTGGTGTTGTTGATGGTGAGAGGGGTGAGGGGAGGGGGAGCACTCCTAAAGTCTACAATCAATTCCACTGTCTTAAGAGCATTGAGCTCTAGGTTGTTGCGATGGCACCAGGACACCAGCTGTGACACTTCCTGTCTGTAGGCAGATACCACCCCATCCTGGATCAGTCCAATCAGGGTTGTGTCGTCTGCAAACCTGAGAAGCTTGACAGAGGTGTCTGTGGAGGTGCAGTCGTTGTTGTAGAGAGAGTAGAGGAGAGGAGAGAGAATGCAGCCTTGCGGTGCTCCTATGCTGAGCGTTTGCAGGTCCAAGATGTGCTTTCCCAGCCTTACATGCTGCTTCCTGCCTATCAGGATGCTGGTGATCCAAGCCTTTTGAGTGTCTTCATGACTACAGAGGTCAGTGCGACAGGCCTGTAGTCATTAAGACAAGTAATCCTTGCCTTTCTGGGTACAGGGACAATAGTGGAGACTTTGAAGCAGGCAGGGACTGTACATGTTTGCAGGGACCGGTTAAAAATGTCTGTATGGACCGGTGCCAGCTGTTTGGCACAGAGCTTAAGAGTAGAGGGGGAAACATTGTCAGGGCCTGGAGATTTCCGGCTTTTTTGTCCTCTGAAAAGCCTCTCCACTTCCTCAATTTTTATTGTTGATCAGTCAACTTAGAACCCACAGAACTAGAGTGAAAGCAAATTGCTCTTGAACCCTTGGTGTTGCCTAAGAAGAAGCAGCACCTTGCATTGAGATGCATTAGACCAGTTGCCAGTTCAATAAGAAAAAGTCTTCAGAATTACAAATTGCAAACACAATTATACCTTGCATACATAGGAATGTACATAGTTTGCCCTATGCTAGGGCATTTAGTGATGTATATTGGAACTGTGCACGATACATGTTTAAGTTGGAGTTTTTGGTTATGAATGTACATTTCAACCTACTGATATACAAACAGCACACAGTCACTTCTAGTAGAGGTTCAGTTACCTGGGATCAATCCAGTTGCTGTCTGTGTGGAGAATGTACATTGTCCTGTGCCCACATTGGTGTCCTCTGAGTTTCCATGTTCTTCCCACTTTCCAAAGCTATCTGGGTTGTTAGATAATTTTGTTGCCTTAAATTGACCCTGGTGTGTAGGTGAGTGATTGAATCTGGGGGGAGTTGATGGGAATGTAAGGATAATAAAATGGAATCAATGCAGGAATATTTAAAATGAGTGCTTTATGGGTTAGAACATAAAATGGTGAAAAGTGCATTTTATGAACATTTTATGAACTATAGGAACAAGCCCTGTAGACCACAATGTCCATGCCGATCATAATGCCAAGATAAAGTAAACACATCTGCCTGCACATGATCTATATCCCCCCATTCACTGCATAACCATGAGCTTATCTAAAAGCCTCTAAAGCATTGCTATTGTATCTGTCTCCGCCATCAATCCTGGCAGCACGTTCCAGGGTCCCACCACCCACTGCGTAGAAATGTCCCCATTGACAGTGAGCATTGACAATGAGCATATCATGCAACGTCTTTACTTCTCTATCTACTTGCGTTGCCACAGTCAGGGAACTAAAGACCTGAACCCCATGACCCCTCTGCACATTAATGCTGTGAAGGGTCTTGCGATCAACAGTTTAGCTTTGGTTTCTGTGCATTCGGTGGGCCAAAGGACCTATTTCTCTGATCTGTGACTCCATGACTAAACTTTTACGATCTGATTTATCCAAAATAAATCTGAGCTAACAATTTCTAAAATAATTATTTCCAAAATACAATTTGACCAAGCTCAATCAAGGGCAGGGAAACACAAATATAAATAGAGACAAACATTCCACTGCTTATCTTATCGCATTATTGGATTGCATTTTATGAAATACTAATGATTTTCAGTGTGTTTTTTTATATCTAGATACAGAAATTAAGTTGTCAATTTGTATTTTTACACATGAAAGAGATAAATGCTGCCTTGATTGGCCTTCATGACTAATACAGCCTGTTCCTTGATTTACACAACAAAGGCCATATTTAATAACTTCATGTGGAGTATTTTCCACAATGCGCTTATGGTATATGTTTTGTGTTGAACCCCAAAGTAAATTTCTGCAATACCGTTCCTGTGGATTATTAAAAAGGAGAAAATTGGAGTATATTTTGAATAATTACATTCTCAAAACATGCCAAGATGTTGAACATTGAATAAATAACTTTGTACCATTCATTGATTTCAACTAATTCTCAAATGAAATTGATACATTTAACGCTAAAGCTCTGCACAGGCATATATTTTCTTTGTAAATTGGCATCAGCAACCTTTTGGCTTCTATCACCAGCACTAAACCCAGCAGTGTTATACTGTAACATTGTGTAGGAAGGAAGGAACTGCAGATGCTGGTTTGAACCGAAGATAGACACAAAAAGCTGGAGTAACTCAGCAGGTCAGACAACATCTCTGGAGAAAAGGAATAGGTGACGTTTCGGGTCCAGACCCTTCGTCAGACTGAGAGTCAGGGGAAAGGGAAACAAGAGATATAGACCATGATTAGATAGATATAGAACAAATGAATGAAAGATATGCACCTATTCCTTTTCTCCAGAGATGCTCTCTAACCTGTTGAGTTACTCCAGCTTTTTGTGTCTATCTTTAATGTTATATCATTGTTCATTCTATATTTCCTATTTTCCTTATAGGGTAGAAGAAGGCCATTTCAGTTATCATAGTTAAATCCCATTCCCTCATTATTTTCTTATAACCTATTCTCTGCATTTACTTCCCTCCAAATTCAACCACTCATTATCCTACGAGGCAGCATCGTGGTGTCCCACAGCTCCAGTCACCTAAGTACAACCCTGTTCCCTGGTGCTCTCTGTATGGAGTTGCCGTGTTCTTACTGTGACCACATGGGTTTCCTCCAACATTCGAAAGATGTGCATGTTGGTCAGATAGTTGGCAATGTAAATGCCCCCTAATATCTTGTACAATCCAAGGGGAGTTGCAGGAATAAGGGGGAGAATAAAATAGTGTTAGTTTAGTGTTAGTGTGCTTGATGCTCAGTTGGATTTGGTTGGAAAGCTCATCTCTAAGGCAATTTACAGCGGTAAATTAACCCACGTATGTTCGGGGTGTGGAAGGAAATTAGAACACACTACAATGCAATCGCTGGGAGAATATGCAAAGCCTACACAGACAGAACCTCTCTGCTAAAATGCATTTCATGAATTTCTATCAGAATTATGTTTTCAAAGCTAAATTGCTATTTTCCTCATTAATTATCAAGTATTGATGCGTGGTGGATGCCTGTGATGTTGATCTCATCACAAAAGAGTGCCTGATTAATGAAGAATAAGTGGTTTATATCTCAGCATGCAAAAAACTTACAGTGGTTAAAGAATTCAATTAAATTTACCATGAAAATTATAGACATCCATAATTTCTCCGCTGAAACAAAAAAGTTTAAGCGGGTAAATCTAGTGAAGGTTTTCAAAAACTATGGATGTTTTTAAAGGTGTAAATAGTAATAGATTGGTTCACCAGTTGAAATATTTCTGACCAACAGACAATTACGTTTTTCATTCTATGCATGTTGCCCACTTCAGACTTCAGGACAGAGGTGAAAGGCAGGGATATTTGTCCTGGCTTGATGGAACTAAACCCTTACAAAAGCTGTGATCACCTCCACATATTCAGGTGCATGGACTTGGCTGGATCTGTGTACCCCAGGTGAGTGCAATAGCCATCTGGTTCTTGCACGGTGGCGCAGCGGTAGAGTTGCTGCCTTACAGCGCCAGAGACCCAGATTTGAACTTGACCATGGGTACTGTCTATGTGGAGTTTGTACGTTCTCTCTGCGACTTGTGTGGGTTTTCTCCGGATGCTCCTGTTTCCTCCCACACTCCAAAGACGTACAAGTTTGTAGGCTAATTGGTTTGGTAAAATTGCAAATTGTCCCTAGTGTGTGCAGGACTGTTAGTGTGCAGGGACCGCTAGTCGGCACGTATTCAGTGGGCCTGTTTCCGCACTGTATCTCTAAACTAAACAAAAACATTTACCATTGGCACCCAAGGATATAACATTGAAGCACCATGTCTCTTGATCATTTTAGCACTTTTTAAAAATACCTTAAGTTTGGGATGAAGTATCAGATCATTTTTCAGGTTATAATCACACAAAAAAATTATACTAAAAACAAGGCCACATTGAAAAAGTGGAAGATGTAAATGCATTATGAAGCCAAAATTTAAAAGTCAAATCCAATCTGGGTAACCATGACCTTGGATGATAGTGTGAAAATTGGAATGTTGAATTGGTAACCAACTTTACATCTCTCCCAAAAATTATTTCCATTTATTTTGTCAAAATGACCCCCCCAGCACTTGCGTAGGAAGGAACTGCAGATGCTGGTTTAAACCAAAGTTAGATGCAAAAAGCTGGAGTAACTCAGCGCGTCAGACAGCATCTCTAGAGAAAAGGAATAGGTGACGTTTCAGGTTGAGACACTTCAGACTTGTTCAGTACATGAGAACTTCAAGACCAACTGGACTCACCACTTCTGATGCCAGCTGGCCACATTATTGTTGGCACACACTTCTCTCAAAAATCGACATCTCTAAACATTGTTTATAATATTTTTTTATTGGCAATTTTGACATTTACATAAATCAATTTAAAAAAATACAGTTAAAATAGTCCCAAATGCAAAATAAATAGCCTGGATACTAATGGTATCTACATTATAGATTGAAACTGAACCATTAATATACAACAACAATGTTGTACTTCTTGTTGGAAAGGTAGAGTATTTGGTTTAGCTGAATTCTGCATGCTGCTTTCATTGAGAGCCATAGATTGAGAGCTGTACAGCATTGGGAAGGTTACTAAGCACATTGAGCTTATGTGCTCAGTACCCTTCCCAATGAATGCAAACATTCAAACTCCTTCTTCACCAAACTGCCCACCTGACTCGCCACCTTTAGAAAACAAATATGTATCTGTATCTGTATCTTGACGTATAAACACCATCACTCCCAGCTCTTTATGTTCTGCAACACTCTATTAAAAAATAGATACAAATCTTGGGGATCAAAGTCTCATTTGGTATTTTTATTTTAAAAAGCCAATAATTAGTAATATTTCCTGCTAATACCTGACTGAACAGTAACCTTTTTCCCAGCGCTGTCTGACGCGCTGAGTTACTCCATCGTATTTGCCTACACTCAGAACTGCTGTAGATTTGGGAGCAACAACAGCAGCAGGAGTTTAGCAAGAGATACGACTGATTGGCTCTAGCCCAAGTGGGAGGAGAGAAGTGAGTCAGTGCTGGGAAAACAGTTGAAAACTGAGGAATTTGGTTTGTAAATTGGTAAATCAGGCAATTTATCAGTCAATTTAAGCAAGACTGCTCTTAGCGAGCGGCAGTGAGTGAGCGGCCTTGTGAGGGAAGTGTGAGTCTTTGGCTCGAGAGTCTTCGGAGAGGAGACGAAAGAAGGAGATGTCAGGCAAGCTGATTCAGTGCGATGCTTGCAGTATGTGGGAGGTCAAGGACACCGCTAGTGCCTCTGGCTGCTACAAATGCGAGAAGTGCATCCAGGTAGAGCTCCTGAAGGGCCGTGTTGGGGAACTGGAGAAGCAAGTGGATGACCTCCGGTTCGTCCGAGAAACGGAGTCGTTCCTCGACAAGTCCTACAGTACGATTGTTACACCTAAGGTACTGGAAGAGAGAAGGTGGGAGACAGTGAGAACGGGAGGGAAGCATGGAATGCCAACGTCCCCGGGTGTTGTACCTCTTGTGAACAGGTTCACCCACTTAGAAGCTGTCGGGACAGAAGAGGTGTTTACACTGGGTGGCGGACTGGCTTGTGATGCGAATAGGGCTGTTGAGCCAAAACCAAAAAGGCCTAAGGCAGGCAACGCCATTGTAGTGGGAGACTCCATTGTGAGAGGTACGGACAGGGGTTTCTGCGGCAACAGATGGGATGCGAGGATGGTGTGCTGCCTTCCTGGTGCCAGGATCCAGGATGTCACGGACAGAGTGCAGAAAATCCTCAAGGGCGAAGGTGAACATCCGGAAGTGGTGGTGCATGTCGGCACAAACGATGTCGGAAAGAAGGGGATGAATATTCTGCAGCGTGACTTTAGAGAGCTCGGAAAAATGCTGAAAAGCAGGACCTCCAGGGTTGTTATCTCCGGTTTGCTTCCAGTTCCTCGTGCTGGCGAGAGCAGGAACAGGGAGATACAGGACCTGAACGTGTGGCTGAGGAACTGGTGCACGGGGCAGGGATTTAGATTCTTAGATCACTGGGATCTGTTTTGGGGTAAGGGGGAACTGTACAAAAGGGACAGATTGCATCTTAACAGGTGTGGGACCAGCATTCTGGCAGGCAGGTTTGCCACTGCTACACGGGTGGTTTTAAACTGAATAAGGGGGGTGGGGTGTCGAATGGGATAGTGGGGGATGGAGTTAAAGGAAAGGGTTTCTTAAATGTGTGAGCGTAGAGACAGAGGGGTGTAAAATGAGGGTAGAAGCAATAGGTAGCAAGGTGAAAAGTAAAAGTGGCAGGCCGGAAAATCCAGGGCAAAAATCAAAAAGGGCCACTTTTCAACATAATTGTATAAGGGGTAAGAGTGTTGTAAAAACAAGCCTGAAGGCTTTGTGTCTCAATGCAAGGAGCATTCGTAATAAGGTGGATGAGTTGAATGTGCAGATAGCTATTAATGACTATGATATAGTTGGGATCACGGAGACATGGCTCCAGGGTGACCAAGGCTGGGAGCTGAACATCCAGGGATATTCAATATTCAGGAGGGATAGAGAGAAAGGAAAAGGAGGTGGGGTAGCGTTGCTGATTAGAGAGGAGATTAACGCAATGGAAAGGAAGGACATTAGTTTGGAGGATGTGGAATCGGTATGGGTAGAGCTGCGAAACATTAAGGGGCAGAAAACGCTGGTGGGTGTTGTGTACAGGCCACCTAACAGTAGTAGTGAAGTTGGAGATGGTATCAAACAAACAGGAAATTAGAAATGCGTGCGACAAAGGCAAAACCGTTATAATGGGTGACTTCAATCTACATATAGATTGGGTGAATCAAATTGGCAGGGGTGCTGAGGAAGAGGATTTTTTGGAATGTATGCGGGATAGTTATCTAAATCAACATGTAGAGGAACCAACGAGAGAGCAGGCTATTTTAGACTGGGTATTGAGTAATGAGGAAGGGTTAGTTAGCAGTCTTGTTGTACGTGCCCCCTTGGGCAAGAGTGACCATAATATGGTTGAGTTCTTCATTAGGATGGAGAGTGACATTGTTAATTCAGAAACAATGGTTCTGAACTTAAAGAAAGGTAACTTTGAGGGTATGAGATGTGAATTGGCCAAGATTGACTGGCAATTAATTCTAAAAGGGTTGACGGTGGATATGCAATGGAAGACATTTAAAGACTGCGTGGATGAACTACAAAAATTGTTCATCCCAGTTTGGCAAAATAATAAATCAGGGAAGGTAGTGCATCAGTGGATAACAAGGGAAATCAGGGATAGTATCAAAGCGAAGGATGATGCGTACAAATTAGCCAGGAAAAAAAAGCATACCGGAGGACTGGGAGAAATTCAGAGACCAGCAGAGGAGGACAAAGGGCATAATTAGGAAAGGAAAAATGGATTATGAAAGAAAACTGGCAGGGAACAAAAAAACTGACTGCAAAAGTTTTTATAGATATGTGAAAAGAAAGAGATTAGTTAAAACAAATGTAGGTCCCTTGCAGTCAGAAACAGGTGAGTTGATCATGGGGAACAAGGATATGGCGGACCAATTGAATAACTACTTTGGTTCCGTCTTCACTAAGGAAGACATAAATAATCTGCCGGAAATAGCAGGGGACCGCGGGTCAAAGGAGTTGGAGGAATTGAGTGAAATCCAGGTTAGCCGGGAAGTGGTGTTGGGTAAATTGAATGGATTAAAGGCCGATAAATCCCCAGGGCCAGATAGGCTGCATCCCAGAGTACTTAAGGAAGTAGCTCCAGAAATAGTGGATGCATTAGTAATAATCTTTCAAAACTCTTTAGATTCTGGAGTAGTTCCTGAGGATTGGCGGGTAGCAAACGTAACCCCACTTTTTAAGAAGGGAGGGAGAGAGAAAACGGGGAATTACAGACCAGTTAGTCTAACATCGGTAGTGGGGAAACTGCTAGAGTCAGTTATTAAAGATGGGATAGCAGCACATTTGGAAAGTGGTGAAATTATTGGACAAAGTCAGCATGGATTTACAAAAGGTAAATCATGTCTGACGAATCTTATAGAATTTTTCGAGGATGTAACTAGTAGCGTGGATAGGGGAGAACCAGTGGATGTGGTGTATCTGGACTTCCAGAAGGCATTCGACAAGGTCCCACATAAGAGATTAGTATACAAACTTAAAGCACACGGCATTGGGGGTTCAGTATTGATGTGGATAGAGAACTGGCTGGCAAACAGGAAGCAAAGAGTAGGAGTAAACGGGTCCTTTTCACAATGGCGGGCAGTGACTAGTGGGGTACCGCAAGGCTCAGTGCTGGGACCCCAGCTATTTACAATATATATTAATGATCTGGATGAGGGAATTGAAGGCAATATCTCCAAGTTTGCGGATGACACTAAGCTGGGGGGCAGTGTTAGCTGTGAGGAGGATGCTAGGAGACTGCAAGGTGACTTGGATAGGCTGGGTTAGTGGGCAAATGTTTGGCAGATGCAGTATAATGTGGATAAATGTGAGGTTATCCATTTTGGTGGCAAAAACAGGAAAGCAGACTATTATCTAAATGGTGGCCGACTAGGAAAAGGGGAGATGCAGCGAGACCTGGGTGTCATGGTACACCAGTCATTGAAAGTGGGCATGCAGGTGCAGCAGGCAGTGAAGAAAGCGAATGGTATGTTAGCTTTCATAGCAAAAGGATTTGAGTATAGGAGCAGGGAGGTTCTACTGCAGTTGTACAGGGTCTTGGTGAGACCACACCTGGAGTATTGCGTACAGTTTTGGTCTCCAAATCTGAGGAAGGACATTATTGCCATAGAGGGAGTGCAGAGAAGGTTCACCAGTGATTCCTGGGATGTCAGGACTGTCTTATGAAGAAAGACTGGATAGACTTGGTTTATACTCTCTAGAATTTAGCAGATTGAGAGGGGATCTTATAGAAACTTTCAAAATTCTTAAGGGGTTGGACAGGCTAGATGCAGGAAGATTGCTCCCGATGTTGGGGAAGTCCAGGACAAGGGGTCACAGCTTAAGGATAAGGGGGAAATCCTTTAAAACCGAGATGAGAAGAACTTTTTTCACACAGAGAGTGTTGAATCTCTGGAACTCTCTGCCACAGAGGGTAGTCGAGGCCAGTTCATTGGCTATATTTAAGAGGGAGTTAGATGTGGCCCTTGTGGCTAAGGGGATCAGAGGGTATGGAGAGAAGGCAGGTACGGGATACTGAGTTGGATGATCAGCCATGATCATATTGAATGGCGGTGCAGGCTCGAAGGGCCGAATGGCCTACTCCTGCACCTAATTTCTATGTTTCTATGTTTTCTATGTTAAGAGGTTAGTGCTATTACATTACTGGCAGTATTAGGCAATTGATTTCCTGTGTACTAGATCATGGATACCAATTATTTTTTAATAAATAATAATAATATGAATAGAACACAGGTAAATTAGGGAGATGAGCTGATCTTGACGTTGCCTAATTAGAAAAAGTCCTGCTATTGTAGAAGGAATTATCTAATATCACATAGTATTTAACCCAGATTAGTGCAACGTAAATGCAGAGAAGGGTTGTGTTCATCATTCCCTGTGAAGATTTCAGCATAGGGGATATGCCATTAAAGAAAATGGAAATAGGAGCCAAGGTAATTCTACTGATATCGACCAGTTCAAATTCAGAAACAGAAAGAGAAATTCAAATCCATGGGGATGTTCCCTGCTTATTTTTTGCGACTTGCATGTGATGTATAAGCTATAGTTTAGACCCACATAACCGAATAGATTGCTGCTAATAAGGAAATATAATTTTAATATTTCAATGTTCTATTAAATATAAGGGAGAGAATTCGGAGGAGATCAAAATAGTGTAAGAGAATTAAAGAAAGAGAACGGCGCAGTGGCGCAGCTGGCAGAACTATGTTGCCTCATAGTGCCAGACACCCGGCTTCGATCCTGACTTTGGGTGCTGTCTATGTGGAATTCCCATGTTCTCCTGTAACCACATAGATTTCCTTTGGGTACTCCGGTTTCCTCCCAAATAAATATGCAGGCTTGTAGGTTAATTGGCCTCTGTAAATTGTCCCTAATGTTGAGGGAGTGGTTTTGAAAATGGGATAAAATAATCCGAGTGATAACAGGTGATGAATGTTAAACATAGACTCGTTGGGCTGAACGGCCCATTTCTATGCTGCATCTCTAAACTAAGCTAAACTGAACTAAATATTCTTCAAAGATAGACATGAAGTGCTGGAGTAACTCAGCGGGTCAGGCAGCATCTCCTTGAGAGAAAGGATGACAATAGACAATATGTGCAGGAGTAGGCCATTCACCCCTTCAAGCCAGCACCGCCATTCACTGTAATCATGGCTGATCATCCACAATCAGTAACCTCTTCCTGTCTTCTCCTCATATCCCTTGACTCTGCTATCTTTAAGAGCTACTAGACTAAGTGGGACCCGTTGGGTTCTATTCACACATGGTCCCCCAACGCAATATTCCATCATTCACCCATAGCCTCCAACTGCACAGGCGCGGCTGATGGGTTCCCGTTGTGATAATCCTGATACCTCCTCACCCCACCGCCCACTCCACCCCTTGCCCTTCCAGCTCCCCATGCACTCACTCCATCCCCCCATCCATTCTTAGCGGGTCTCTTGCGGCGCAGCCATTCCCGCCCATTGGGTTCCCATTGTGACGTAGAATACGCAGGTATTACTGTGCAGGCACAGCTGACGGGCATGGCAAGTGGAAAGGGATATTAATGTTTAAAATGTGAATAACTCTTAAAATACATCAACAATTTGAACGTTAAAGGTGAGATTTATTCAGTTCAGTTCTTTCTTGTTGCGTCTATTGTTGCATTCTGCTGCTCACTGCGTCTCGATGTCTCTTTGCTGTTGATGAAAAACAGACACACAATTTTAATATAGAGACATTAATGAGTGGTCAAACTTTAACTTGAAGAAAATCTGAGAATTTACCTCAAAGTCATTGTTCAAACAAGCACGCGTTTAATGCACCATTTTTGGTTGATGTTCCATCCTTCAGGAAAACATTGACAATTTCTTCACCTTTCGTTGGCTAAGAGCCACATATAGTTGTCCATGCTGAAATACCAGTTTCTCGAGGTATATCAACACTTTCTCCATGGTTTGCCCTTGCACTTTATGGATTGTCATAGCAAAACTTGACTAGGGAATTGGCTCTGCTGAAGGGGAATGTGTTTGCCTTCTGTCAAATTGAGCATTATCCTAGGAATGAGAACAATGTCATCTTTGAAGGCTCCCATGTTGATTCTTGTAACAATCAGATTACTGTGTAGCTCTTCCACAAACATCCCCGTTCCATTGCATAGCTTTGGGGGTTCCAAGTTTCTCATTAACATGATCGGAGATCCTTTTTTCAACTCCAATTTGTGTGATGGTAAATCAGAGATGTCGAGTGAATCGAGGAATTCTGTTTGGAAGTGAGTAGCATCAGTTCCCTCAGTGACAGCATTGAATGAAAAGCACTCCTTAATGATTCCAGGGAAGCATCTGATACATGGAGAATTGATGCTTTTCATTGTATCGTTCTGCAGAACCAAGATACAATTGTCGGAGAATGATTCCTCAGGATTGTCAAATGCGGGATAGATGAAATCAAAACAATCCTCCAGCGTTTTTGCTGATAGAACCATGTTTTCTGGCATTTCAATTTCATCGTCTTCATTCTTTAAAATGTCGTCTTCTCCAACTTTCAACAAAAATTGAGAATAGTCTCCTTCTCCCTCTTTCAATCACATATTCGTATGCAATTGAAACATGGTGAAAAGTATCCACAAGTAGGATTTCTTGATGCAGGAATCAGCATAATTTCGCCCTTTCACTACAGGAAAGAGTCAAAAATCACCACAACAAATGGTAAGAATGCTGTCAAAAGGCTTAGTGTTGGTGCATACATCTTGAAGAGTTCTGTCCACCGCTTCAAAGCTCTCCCTCCTAATCATTGGGCATTCATCCCAAACAATGAGTTTCACTTGGATGGGTATCTTGAATCGAGAATGTGCAGTTCTTCCACCAGGCATTAATTTAGTTGCTATCCCAGAGGATGCTGCAGCAATAGCCACATCAGCTTGACCTCTAAATTTGGAGAGGATCAAATTGGTGATAAATGTTTTTCCCGTTCCTCCTGGCGAATCAATGAAAAACATTGAAGGAAGCTTCCTTTTCAACCAGTTGCACATCTGGTCATACACTGCTCTCTGCTCAGTATTCAGCAGAGGCTCATTCTCCTCAACAAATTGCTGTTGTTCAGTTCTATTGTATTGCAATTCCTGCAGCAATTCTGGATTGTCATCATCAACGTGCATCGTTCCATTTCTTGGTCATGGCAAATGAAAGCATTCCATTGTTTTGTTGTAATTCTCAAGCTTATCTTGAATATACAACAGAGCCTGATCATTATGCTTCTCTTCAATCATGATATTAGGATCACTCATTGTTCTCCGTTGACTGTACTTGAAGTAGGGGCTGTCGAGGTTGGGGGGGATGCGAGCACCCTGCAACCAAGGTAGTGGGATGGCTTGAGGCAAGGGCTGTCGGGGGCTGAAGGGGGGTGTGTGATCGTCCCGCAGACAGCTTGTGGACTCACTCAGCACGGCTTGTGGACTCACTCAGCACGGCTTGTGGACTCACTCACTCACTCAGCATGGCTTGTGGGCTCACTCACTCGTCATGACTTGTGGGCTCACTCACTCACTCACTCAGCACGGCTTGTGGGCTCACTCACTCAGCACGGCTTGTGGGCTCACTCACTCACTCAGCTTGTGGACTCAATCAGCACGGCTTGTGGACTCACTCAGCGTGGCTCACGGACTCAGTCCCACCTCCGGGGAGTTTTTTCTCCTTGCCCTGGTGATTGACAACGGGTGCCAGACCATTACCTTCATGGTGACAGGCAGGTGAGAAGACCAATCTGCTGATCTCACAATTTTTTAAACCTTCATAACTTTTGTAACATTCCACTGATCGGGACAAAACTTGATGCGCTTGGAGCAGAGGAGAGTGGTGAGTAAGGTGGCAAAAATCATAGCGATATGCTCTACTGTTTTGGCGCAAGTCTAAAAACAACACAAACCGGAAGAGGACAAGATGAGAGTTTTAATAATAGTGTAGAAGATATAGATAGATAGATATCTAACTCTAACCTGGGTGACATTTCCAGAGATGCTGTCTGGCCCACTGAATTACCCCAGCACTTTGTGTCTATCTTTAGTATAAACCAGCATCTTCAGTTCTTTGTTTCTAAATATTCTTCATCATTTTATTACTGCAGATTTTGTCTCCATTATTAAAACAGAAACTGCTAAGACAATCAGTGGGAGAACTGACTTGGAGAACTTACTCATCTTGACAATCTGAGGAAGCTGAATTAATATAAGTTGCTACAGTCATTAACCCCGAGTGCTTCAGTGATCTCATTTAATTTGCGGGTATATTAATTTAGCTCCTTTATTGTGGTGTAAGATCAACCTGAACAAAGTTCCTTTGAACATGCCATCATCACCACTTGCAGTTTAAATCATATTTTCTAAATTAACAAGCACAGATATCAAAACATAAGAACATTACGGTAATCAGAACAAGTTTTCTTTTAAGGGTATTGGTGGCAAGGCTATTATGTTGTTCATCTAATTTTAATTTATTTTTTGGTTGTTCTGCATGATACAGAGAGATAACCTGCTCTCAGATCTCTGCCAGAAACTAGATAGAAGCAAATCACAATGTCTTTGTTCTAAGGTCTTCAAATGCATGGGGATGGTAACACATTTGTATAGCTGTGGATCATCAGACTTCAACATCCTTCAACAAGCTGCACATTGTTTGCAGTGTAGATTACCAAGGCCTAATATTTTTTTTTTAATTAAAAGAAAATTATCGCCTTCCAAGTCAGTTTTATTTTACCAAAGCCTCTATAATATTCACCAAGAGCAGAACTCTAATTGTTTTTAATACAATGCCACCATTTGCCTTGTTTCCTTTTAGTGTACAGCAGACACATTGACCACATGTATTGTTCATTGGACAAACAGTGGACAAATATTGTGTTCTCTGCAGGAATAAATCCACACATCTCAATACTTTTTAACCCATTTGCTTCAGAATAGAGACTGCAGACAATGATTTTTCCAAACAACTGATAATCAGCAAGATCCGCCCACTGGAAGAATCAGCCTGCGGTAAATCAGTATCGCACAATTATTGAACTGAAACCAAGCAGTTCTGCCAACCTATGCATTCAAGAGTCAAGAGTGTTTTATTGTCATATGTCCCAGTTAGAACAATGACATTCTTAAGGGCCTGTCCCACGAGCATGCGCCTCCATGTGGCAAGCACGACCTAACGTGGTCGCTTGAGCCGTACAGCCTTGGGGGGCCGGTCCCACTTCGATCGCCGGAGCCGTATGGAGTTGTGCGGAGCTGGTCCCGACATCGCGCGGGGCTCCGAAAAACTGACCGTGTGCAAAAATTCCGCGCGGCAATGGCCTGCCGGTCTGCAGCTGCCTCGACGCCGTACACACCACCTCGACGGGTGTGCGCAGCATCTCGATGCTGTACGCAGCGTCTTGACGCCGTTCGTCACGCGCGAACTTCCCGCGGACTTCGCTCGAACTTCACGTAACTCAATCGACCTCCGCACGGCCCCCGCTTCTGGTTTGGTCGTGCTCGTCGCATGCAGGTGCATGCTGGTGGGACCAGCCCTGTACGGGGATCACTCGACCTCCGCGTGGCCCCCGCTTCCGGTTTGGTCGCGCTTGCCGCATGCAGGTCGCATGCTCGTGGGACAGGCCCTTTACTGACTGCAGCACAACAGAATATGTAAACATATTCTCTATCCTAAAGGAGCAGTCTTATTGTGTCCTGCAGCTCTTGTAATGGTTGATGTGAGTCATGGAGTCATAAAGTCATAGATTCATACAGCACGGAATCAGCCCAACTTGTCAATGCTTATCCAAGATGCCCCATATATGCTAGTCCCACCTGTCTGTATTTGACCCATATCCCTCTAAACCTTTTCTATCCAAGTACCTGTCCAAATGTCTGTTAAATATTGCCATAGTACCAACCTCAACTACCTCCACTAGCAGCTTGTTCCATAAGCCCACCATCCATTGTATGAAAAAAGTTGCCCTGCAGGGTGCTATTAAATCTTTCCCCTCTCACCTTAAACCTATGTCCTCTAGTTCTTGATTCCTCAACTCTGGGTAAAAGACTCTGTGCATTCCCTATCTATTCCCTTCATGATTTTATACACCTCTCTAAAATCACCCCTCAGCCTTCTACGCTCCAAAAAATAAAGTCCAAGCCTGCCTAACCTATAGCTCAGACCCTCAAGTCCTTGCCACATCTTCGTAAATAGTCTCTGCACTCTTTCCGGCTTTCAGAGTTTTGTAAAAGAAGGCTTTTTTTTCATGTCAGTACTGGAAATAAATGCCAGTCACTATTTTGTCAACCATTAAGAATGCAAGGAAGTGACGTGCCCTATTTCTAAAGTAGGATTTTAGTATGCACAAACAATACTGCATAGGGAATCACGTACTGTGAAAAAATGATATAATTGTTCATGTCAGTATGTATGCACACATATTACTATGGATATTACTGAATACGTTCTCTCACACTATCTGTACTTTCACAAGTTTAAATTGGATTCGGCTTAAACTGACATCATTTCAAACTTTGATTCACTGACTAACAATGACCTTGCTTGAATTTTTTTCCTCGTATGAAAGAGAGTGTATGAATCTGGACTGGATCATGTTGTGAATGTAACATTGGCACTGAAATTGTCAGATCTTTTGTGCTCACTGCAGCTAATACAAAGAATCTTGTTGCAAGGAATGTGCATGTAAGTTTATATTTTTAATATAATCTGTTGTTGGCTTGTGTCTGGTCATTTTGAAATCCTGCTTTCCCCTAGCTTAGAGAAAGTTAAGGAACACTACAGCTTTAATGTTGGTATTCAATATGAGCAACACAGCATTAGAAAATATTGAACACCTCAGCCATTAATATTACAAAGCACAAGATAGATGCAATATTCCTTTTCTAAAGCATACTGAAGTGGATGTATCTAATAAGTATGTATTGCTTCATGCCCTCAGCTCACTGCCCCATCTGTTTTGCCTATGCTGCTTTGACCTGCAGTCGTGCCTTGACTTCCGAGTTAATATTCTCAGTTGACTGATCTGCTCTTTTGTTGCATACTGCACTTGCATAATTGTTCAAAAACAGCTGCAAGGATTCAGCTAAATGCAACTGTTGAAGATTCCATCGGTACAATGAAGAATCATTGCTGGGTTTCTTTTTTTTTTTAAAGAAGCCTGTTTGTCATTTTAAGGGAGTAAAGAATGCCCTATTAGAGAGAATCAGGTCATGGTTCAATCCTGACCTGCTGACCCAAGTCATGGTGAAAGAGATTAGTCAGGAAGACAAAATGTCAAGGGATGACAGTGTTACAGCATGAATGAATAGCAAGGGAGATGGACATTTTGCCAGAATATTCTAAAGGAGAGGCCCATACTGTTTGTATGTTAAATGATTTTCAACATCAATTGTTCTGATGAGTTCATTGAGCAAAAGGGTAAATTAAATTTGCATGGCACAAGGCAAATAAAAAGCTCCAGCCAGAAATTTTAGGTTTAAATTTTTCCAGGTCAATGCAATTAAACAGTTTCAAGAACCACAGCATTTTTAACCATCTTCATCGGATGTGATTTAATACTTGTTTATCCTGCTATATCTTACAATGGGATGTTTATATAGCAAACTCTAACCAGCACAGCTATGAAATAATAATTTTAAAAGACTGCAGTAGGGAATCAGAATGTTAATGGCCTGCTCTTTGAATGAGTAGATAAAATTGTCTTATTTCAGTTGTAAATAAAATATTATTTAATGAGGCATAGAAAATACTAATGATGAACATGCAAAGCCAACCTAAGTATCGATTTAGAAGTCATATTTGCTGTAAAAATTATATTACTTATGCCGATATGCACCATAGGCACAATTATTTAAATGTGAACCATCAATGCAATTGTTGCAGTATTTGAGTCAATGCTATGGTGTTTAATATTTTTAAGGGATCTATTAGTGGAAGCTTGGAATTAAATTTAATTTTAACAGTTAAGCAATGCTATTTTTTAATTGCATCTTTAGATGTTTTTGAAACAACAAAAGTGTTTATTATTTGACGGTTCAATTGATGAGGACTATGTATAATTTGGAATGGAGTGATAGAGACATAATGTTTCCTGAATCCAGTCTACACTATGGGCAATTTTCAGATGTAGATCAAATTATTTGATCGGTGATAACAAGCAACCTTTGACTCTTCCAAGGTGGACAAATAATTTGTTCTCCTATTCCAACAACAACTTATATTTAATGACATTGAAATGTACCAAGGTATACTGCAAGACAGTTAGTAGACAAAAATGTACACTGAACCATGTATGTTGTGGCAAAAGCTTGGTGAATATGTCCAGGGTGAATGATAAAGGAGAGCGGAACAGAACACAAAGAAGTGGTTTAGAGGGGAATTTTAAAGTTTAAGGTTTCCTTCCCAGCTGAGCACAGGTCCCTTGAGAGTGTGATGTTCAAATCTGAACACAATCAAGAGACCAGGATTGGAAACTTGCTGATATCTCGATGGGTTGTGGGCAAAGATAGAATTTGGAAGAGTTTACTAATGTAAGCAAGAATTTTTTAATTAAAAATTATATTAAACAATGGTTTAAACATTTGGAACCATAGAGATGTAGGAACACGTAGGCTATTTTGTTTATCCATCCTGCTGCACCATTCAATCTGACCATCTGTCTCAATGCTGCAAGTGATGGCAAATTGACAAATTCTACAGTTTCATTGCCCATTGAGTGAAGAAAGTTCTGTTCATTTCATTCCTGAGTCTTAATCTGTATATTCTGACTGTGGCCACTTGTTCTAAAGCTCCACCTCCCACTCTATACACCCCCCCTCCCCCTCTCCTCCCCATCCCCACAGCCACAGCCACCTACTAACACCCCATCCCTGACCCCCAACCACCAAACCAGAAGAAATATCTCCCTCATGTCCAATCACCGGTTATCGTTCTAAATTATAGGTAGACAAAAATGCTGGAGAAACTCAGCGGGTGAGGCAGCATCTATGGAGCGAAGGAATAGGTGAGGTTTCGAGTCAAGACCCTTCTTCAGACTAAATTATAGTTTATGCATACCTAATATACATATATCTAGATTTAATGTTGCCTCATTTGATGGTTTGCCATCCAATGAGTCAGTCTGGTGTACCTTTGCACATTCCCTCTCTGCCGTGGCTATTAAATGAGGAGATCAAAATTGAACAGAATGTTCAGATATTATTTTAGGAAGGAGATGAGGAGAAATGTATTTAGTCAGAGGGTGGTGAAACTGTGGAAATCTTTGCCACAGAAGGCTGTGGAGGCCGTCAGTGGATATTTTTAAGGCAGAGATAAATAGATTCTGATCAGTACAGGTGTCAGAGGTTATCAGGAGGAGGAGCCATCTTGGTGAACGGCTGCTAGCCAGCAGCCGTCCGTTTTAAATCCGGTTTTTTTATAGTTTTTACTGAGTTCTGTTTTTTGTTTGTAGGGGATATGGTCTTTTTAATGTGGGGGGTAGGTGTAAACCTAATTTCTAGGTCCCTACCTGGTCGGTGTGGCAGCTTCTTCTCCGGGCTGCCCGTCGATCCGTCCTCGTGGCCTACCTGCGGGCTTGGAGCGCCGTTTCCTGGCGGGAAACGCCCAGCACCTCGGCCTCGGCGGCGGCACGGCATTGGAGCGCTGGAGCGGAGCGGAGCGGAGCGGGCGATGCCTTGCCTGGGTCGCCGCGCTGGAGCGACGCGCTGGAGCTCTGGCGAGCTGGACCGCCGAGAGCAACAACTCCGGGCTGCGGGCTGCGGAGAGGCGGCGCCGACTTTTTCATCTGGAGCCTGGGAGCTCCAAACCGGCGCGGCCTTGTCGGCTTCGGCAACTGCGGGCTCCAACCAGAAAGCGGCCGTTCCAAGTGGCCCAGCCGCCGAAAGGACTCTCCCGACGCCGGGGCAAGACCACCCGGTGAGAACGGCCAGGGACATCGGGCCTCCGTAGAGGCAATTGCGGTGGCCTCAATAGGCCTGACTTTGGGGTGAACATGGGGTGGGGACTGGACATTGTGCCTTCCCCCATAGTGCTATCCACTGTGGGGGGATGATTTTTTTTGTCTAACTGTAGTCTTGTAGGTCTGTGTCCAAGATGGCTGCCGTGAAGGGAGAGTGGACGCTGGCACGAATTGGTTGCCGCTGCTCTCTCTTCACACTGTGTTTTTGATTTTCTGTTTTTGGATTGAATTCTGTTTTTAATTTGTGTCTCTGTGATGTCTTTATTATTTGTTATATTCCGATTATATGTTATTCCGATTAAATGTCTATTATTGTTATGTCTGTATTCTTTCTTTATGTCCTGCACGGAGAGGACGCTGGCGCTGTTTGTTCGCCGCTTCTCCGTTTGCTATTGTCTGTTACTATTGTAAAGCGACTTTGAGTCTTAGAAAAGCGCTATAAAAATAAAATTTATTATTATTATTATTATTGGGAGAAGGCAGGAGAATGGGGTTAGGATGATGAGATAGACAAGCCAATGATTGAATTGCGGTGTAGACATGATGGATCAAACGACCTAATTCTACTCCTATCCCTTACGACCTTATGAACTTATGAACATAGGGCTCACCAAGGTCCAATATAAAGGGGCTGTCCTATTGCGGCGACCTAATCTGCGAGTACTCGCAGCATGGTCGACACATGGTCCTAGGAGGTACTATGAGGTCAGTGGAACTCTCCTTCATACTTGAGGGAGGTTCCCACATACTCGCGGCCTCAGTTGGGTCACGGAAAATTTTCCTCTAGTGAAATTTGGTCGGCATGATTCTTTTTAATTCGCAGTGCAGTGGAGTGGGGTCACTATTTAGTTACAGGCCATCAAGGGCAGCCGTAGGCAATCTCCTTTGCTGACCGGGCATTTTGATTGGCTCATTGGAGTTTTCAGGACCAAAGAAAACCGACTGGTAGGTTAAATGCCTGCTAAATTTTATTATCTATCTAATTAAAACTCAAATCTTGACCACTTCCTGTTTGCACGGCATATTGATTTTAGCAAAAACGCTACCATTTACGGCTGTGATTTTGGCCATCTTACCCCCTCTGCTGCACAGGACAAGAGGATTTTTCCTATCGCTGAAAAATAAAAGACATTAATGTTTAAAAAATGATGAGATTCTCTCTCCTGTCAATCATGTCATGAAGGCCACGCCCATTCCGGTGGGAGGGGGAGGGACTATAAAACCCGGAAGTGTGGACTGCCTCAGAGTCTCTGCAAGATGGGGGAGCGAGAGGTCACAATGCTCAGTCTGAGCTGTGAATAACACGGAACACATGTCTACTAAACTGTGAGTGGTTTTATTGACCTGTGAGTGGCCTTAATGTAGTTTGAAAATGTAGTTTTGAAAATGCAAAAGTGGTTTGGTTTGAAAAATCAAAAGTGGTGTTGCCTTTGCCTTATTGAAAAGTGTTGTTGCCTTTGCCTTATTGAAAAGTGGTGATGCCTTTGCCTCATTGAAAAGTGGTGTTGCCTTTGCCTCATTGAAAAGTGGTGTTGCCTTTGCCTTATTGAAAATTGGTGTTGCCTTCGCCTTATTAAAAAGTGGTGTTACCTTTGCCTTATTGAAAATTGGTGTTGCCTTTGCCTTATTAAAAAGGGGTTGTCTTTGCCTTATTGAAAAGTGGTGTTGCCTTCCATATAATTAAAAGTCAAACTTGACCACTTCCTGTTTGCGTTGTGTATTGATTATAGAAAAAAACGATATAGCTGTGATTTTTGGCCATCTTACTCAGAGTACCCCTCCGCTCATCAGGTTCCGAGGATTTTTCCCATCGATTAAAAATAAAAGATTTATTAGTGTTTAAAAATGTTGAGAGTCTCTCTCCTGTCAACCACACCATGAAGACCACGCCCCTTCCGGTTGGGGGGAGGGACTAGATACACTGGAAGTGTGGGGGTGGCTTAGTCTCTGCAAGGTGGGGAGGGAGAGGTCACGACTCACTGTCTTTGGTGGCCTTGCACACTGCTTGAAATGGTATGAAACTCCACTTGATTATAGTGGCCTTGCACCCTGCTTGAAACGGTATGAAACTGCACTTGAGTTAGGTGGCCTTGCACCCTGCTTGAAACGGTATGAAACTGCACTTGAGTTTGTTGGCTTTACACCCTGCTTAAAACGGTATGAAACTGCACTTGAGTTTGGTGGCCTTGCTCCCCGCTTGAAATGGCATGAAACTGCACTTGAGTTTAGTGGCCTTGCACCCTGCTTGAAATGGTATGAAACTGCACTTGAGTTAGGTGGCCTTGCACCCTGCTTGAAACGGTATGAAACTGCACTTGAGTTTGTTGGCTTTGCACCCTGCTTAAAACGGTATGAAACTGCACTTGAGTTTGGTGGCCTTGCAACCTGCTTGCAACGGTATGAATCTGCACTTGAGGTTGGTGGTCTTGCACCCTGCTTGAAACGGTATGAAACTGCACTTCAGTTTGGTGGCCTTGCACCCTGCTTGAAACGGTATGAAACTGCACATGAGTTTGGATGCCTTGCACCCTGCTTCAAACGGTATGAAACTGCACTTGAGTTTGGTGGCCTTGCTCCCCGCTTGAAACGGTATGAAACTGCACTTGCGTTTGGCGGCCTTGCACCCTGCTTGAAACCGTATGAAATTGCACTTGTGTTTAGATGCCATGCACCCTGCTTCAAACAGTATGAAACTGCACTTGAGTTTGGTGGCCTTGCACCCTGTTTGAAACGGTCTGAAACTACAATTGAGTTTGGTGGCCTTGCACCCTGCTTGAAACGGTATGAAACTGCACTTGAGGTTGGCGGCCTTGCACCCTGCATGAAACCGTATGAAATTACACTTGTGTTTAGATGCCATGCACCCTGCTTCAAACGGTATGAAACTGCACTTGAGTTTGGTGGCCTTGCACCCTGCTTCAAACGGTATGAAACTGCACTTGAGTTTGGTGGCTTTGCACCCTGCTTGAAATGGTATGAAACTGCACTTGAGTTTGGATGCCTTGCACCCTGCTTCAAACGGTATGAAACTGCACTTGAGTTTGGTGGCCTAGCATCCTGCTTCAAACGGTATGAAACTGCACTTGAGTTTGGTGGACTTGCACCCTGCTTGAAACGGCATGAAACTGCACTTGTGTTTGGTGGCCTTGCACCCTGCTTGCAACGGTATGAAACTGCACTTGGGTGGCCTTGCACACTGCTTGAAATGGTAGGAAACTGCACTTGAGTTTGGTGGCCTTGCACCCTGCTTGAAATGGTAGGAAACTGCACTTGAGTTTGATGGCATTGCTCCCCGCTTGAAACGGTATGAAACTGCACTTGCATTTGGTGGCCTTGCACCCTGCTTGAAATGGTATATAACTGCACTTAAGTTTGGTGGCCTTGCACCCTGCTTAAAATAGTATGAAACTGCACTTGAGTTTGATGGCCTTGCACCGTGCTTGAAACAGTATGAAGCTGCACTTGAGTTTGGTGGCCTTGCACCCTGGTTGAAACAGTTTGAAACTGCACGTGTTTGGATGCCGTGCACCCTGCTTGAAACTATATGAAACTGCACTTGAGTTTGATGGCCTTGCACCCTGCTTTAAACGGTATGAAACTGCACGTGATGGGAGGTCTTGCACCCTGCTTGCAACGGAATGGAACTGCACTTGAGTGGGATGGCCTTGAACCCTGCTTGAAATGGTAGGAAACTGCACTTGATTTTGGTGGCCTTGCACCCTGTTTGAAATGGTAGGAAACTTTACTTGAGTTTGGTGGCATTGAACGCAGCTTGAAATGCTAGGAAACTGCACTTGGGTTTGGTGGCCATGCACCCTGCTTGAAACGGTAGGAAACTGCACTTGAGTTTGGTGGCCTTGCACTCTGCTTGAAACGGTAGGAAACTCCACTTGAGTTTGGTGGCCTTACATCCTGCTTGAAATGGTAAGGAACTGCATTTGAGTTTGGTGGCCTTGCACCCTGCTTGAAACGGTATGAAACTGCACTTGAGTTTGATGGCCTTGCACTCTGTTTGAAACGGTATGAAACTGCACTTGAGTTTGGTGGCCTTGCACCCTGCTTGAAACTGTATGAAACTGCACTTGAGTATGGTGGCTTTGCACCCTGTTTGAAATGGTAGGACACTGTACTTGAGTTAGGTGGCCTTGCACACTGCTTGAAATGCTAGGAAGCTGCAACTGAGTTTGGTGGCCTTGCACCCGGCTTGAAATAATATGAAACTGCACTTGAGTTTGGTGGCCTAACACCGTGCTTGAAACAGCATGAAGCTGCACTTGATTTTGGTGGCCTTGCACCCTGCTACTAACGATATGAAACTGCACTTGAGTTTGGTGGCCTTGCACCCTGCTTGAAACGATATGAAACTGCAGTTGTGTTTGGTGGCCTAGCACCCTGCTTGAAACAGTATGAAGCTGCACTTGAGTTTTGTGGCTTGCACCCTACTTGAAACGGTATGAAACTGCATGTGTTTGGATGCCTTGCACCCTGCTTCAAACAGTATGAAACTGCACTTGAGTTTGGTGGCCTTGCACCCTCTTTGAAACAGTATGAAACTGCACTTGAGTTTGGTGGCCTTGCACCGTGCTTGAAACAGTATGAAACTGCACTTGAGTTTGGTGGCCTGGCACCCTGCTTGAAATGGTATGAAACTACACTTGAAATTGGTGGCCTTGCACCCTGCTTGAAACGGTATGAAACTGCACTTGAGTTTGGTGGCCTTGCACCCTGCTTGAAATGGTATGAAACTGCACTTGAGTTTGGTGGCCTTGCTTGAAATGCTGGGAAACTGCACTTGAGTTTGGTGGCCTTGCACCCTGCTTGCAACGGTATGAAACTGCACTTGATTTTGATGGCCTTGCACCCTGTTTGAAATGGTAGGAAACTGTACTTGAGTTTGGTGGCCTTGCACGCTGCTTGAAATGCTAGGAAAATGCACTTGAATTTGGTGGCCTTGCACCCTGCTTGAAACTGTATGAAACTGCACTTGAGTATGGTGGCTTTGCACCCTGTTTGAAATGGTAGGACACTGTACTTGAGTTAGGTGGCCTTGCACACTGCTTGAAATGCTAGGAAGCTGCAACTGAGTTTGGTGGCCTTGCACCCGGCTTGAAATAATATGAAACTGCACTTGAGTTTGGTGGCCTAACACCGTGCTTGAAACAGCATGAAGCTGCACTTGAGTTTGGTGGCCTTGCACCCTGCTACTAACGATATGAAACTGCACTTGAGTTTGGTGGTGTTGCATTCTGCTTGAAACGGTAGGAAACTGCACTTGAGTTTGGTGGCCTTACACCCTGCTTGAAACGGTAGGAAACTGCATTTGAGTTTGGTGGCCTTGCACCCTGCTTGAAATAGTATGAAACTACTTCAGTTTGGTGGCCTTGCACCCTGCTTGAAACGGTATGAAACTGCACTTGTGTTTGGATGCCATGCACCCTGCTTCAAACAGTATGAAACTGCACTTGAGTTTGGTGGTCTTGCACCCGGCTTGAAACGGTATGAAACTGCACTTGAGTTTGGTGGCCTTGCACCCTGCTTGAAACGGTAGGAATCTGCACTTGTGTTTGGTGGCCTTGCACTCTGCTTAAAATGGTAGGGAACTGCACTTGAGTTTGGTGGCCTTGTACCCTGCTTGAAACGGTATGAAACGGCACTTGAGTGTGGTGGCCTTGCTCCCTGCTTGAAATGGTATGCAACTGCCCTTGAGTTTGGTGGCCTTGCACCCTGCTTGAAACGGTATGAAACTGTACTTGAGTCTGGTGGCCTTGCACCCTGCTTGTAACGGAATTAAACTGCACTTGAGTTTGTTGGCCTTGCACGCTGCCTGAAACGGTATGAAACTGCACTTGAGTTTGGTGGCCTTGCATCCTGCCTAAAACGTGGGGAGGTAGAGGTCATGACTCACTGTCTTTGGTGGCTTTGCACACTGCTTGAAATGGTAGGAAACTGCACTTGAGTTTGGTGGCCTTGCAACCTGCTTGAATTGGTATGAAACTGCACTTGAATTTGCTGGCCTTGCACCCTGCTTGGAACAGTATGAAACTGTAAATAATTTGCAATTAGTTTTAATCTGCAATTTGTGAAGGAGAACGTTAAATCAGAAGTGGCAGTGATGCAGTTGAACAAAGGGGACTATGAAGGCATGAGAGGGGAGCTGGCCAAAGTAGACTGTAAAGGGATCCTAGCAGGAATGACGGTGGAACAACAATGGACAGAGGATCTAAGGGGGTAGAGGAACTGAAAGAAATGTTCATTAGGCGAGAAATAGTATTGGGTAGGCTAATGGGACTGAAGGATGATAAATCCCCTGGGCCTGATGGTCTGCATCCCAGGGTCCTCAGGGAGGTGGTTCTAGAAATAGTGGAGGCATTGGTAATCATTTTCCAATGTTCAATAGATTCAGGATCAGTTCCTGTGGATTGGAGGATAGCTAATGTTATCCCACTTTTCAAGGAAGGAGCGAGAGAGAAAATGGGGATTTACAGACCAGTTAGCCTGACTTCGATTGTGGGAAGGATGCTGGAGTCAATTATTAAAGAGGTAATAATGGGGCATTTGGATAGCAGTAAAAGGATTAGTCCAAGTCCAAGTCAACATGGATTTATGAAATGGAAATCATGACTAAAATTATAACATATAACAATTACAGCACGGAAACAGGCCATCTCGACCCCTCTAGTCCGTGCCGAACACATAATCTCCCCTAGTCCCATATACCTGCGCTCAGACCATAACCCTCCATTCCTTTCCCATCCATATAACTATCCAATTTATTTTTAAATGATAAAAACGAACCTGCCTCCACCACCTTCACTGGAAGCTCATTCCACACAGCTACCACTCTCTGAGTAAAGAAGTTCCCCCTCATGTTACCCCTAAACTTCAGTCCCTTAATTCTCAAGTCTCAATTCTGGAATTTTTTGAGGATTTGACTAGTAAAATGGATGAAGGGGTTCCAGTGGATGTAGTGTATCTAGACTTTCAGAAAGCCTTTGATAAGGTCCCGCACGGGAGACTGGTGACTAAAATTAGAGCACATGGTGTTGGGGGTAGGGTGTTGACGTGGATAAAAAAATTGGTTGGCAGACCGGAAGCAAAGAGTAGGAGTGAAAGGGTCCTTTTCAGAATGGCAGGCAGTGAGTGGGCAGATGCGTGGCAGATGCAGTATAATATAGATAAATGTGAGGTTATCCACTTTGACGGCAAAAACAAGGGGGCAAATTATTATCTCAATGGGGTTAGGTTAGGTAAGGGGGAGGTACAGCGAGACCTGCGTGTCCTTGCACACCAGTCACTGAAGGTTGGCGTGCAGGTACAGCAGGCAGTGAAGAAAGCTAATGGAATGTTGTCCTTCATAATAAGAGGATTTCAGTATTAATAGTAAGAGGTTCTTCTGCAATTGTTTTGGGCTCTGGTGAGGCCACATCCAGAGTAGTTGTACAGTTTTGGTCTCCTAATTTGATGAAGGACATCCTTGTGATTGAGGCAGTGCAGTGTAGGTTCACGAGATTGATCCCTGGGATGGCGGGACTGTGATATGAGGAAGGATTGAAAAGACTAGGCTTGTATTCACTGGAGTTTAGAAGGATGAGGGGAGATCTTATAGAAACATATAAAATTATAAAAGGACTGGACAAGCTAGATGCAGGAAAAATGTTCCCAATGTTGGGCGAGTCCAGAACAAGGGGCCACAGTCTTAGAATAAAGGGGAGGTCATTAACGACTGAGGTGAGAAAAAACTTTTTCACCCAGAGTGTTGTGAATTTATGGAATTCCCTGCCACAGAGGGCAGTGGAGGCCAAATCATTGGATGGATTTCAGACAGAGTTAGATAGAGCTCAAGGGGCTAGTGGAGTCGAGGGATATGGGGAAAAGGCAGGCACGGGTTATTGATATCGGACGATCAGCCATGATCACAATGAATGGCTGTGCTGGCTCGAAGGGCCGAATGGCCTCCTCCTGCACCTATTTTCTATGTTTCTATGCACTTGAATTTGGTGGCCTTGCACCCTGCTTGAAACGGTATGAAACTGCACTTGAGTTTGGTGGCCTTGCACCCTGCCTGAAACGGTATGAAACTGCACTTGTGTTTGGTGGCCTTGCACCCTGCTTGAAATGGTATGAAACTGCACTTGAGTTTGGTGGCCTTGCACCCTGCTTGAAACGTTATGAAACTGCACTTGAGTTTTGTGGCCTTGCACTCTGCTTGAAACGGTATGAAACTGCACTTGAATTTGGTGGCATTGAACCCTGCTTGAAATTGAATTTCAAGGAATAGTCGTGAGTCAACTGCCAGCCCACCAGCCGTGCGTGAGTGAGCTGCCAGCACAACAGGCTTGAGTGACTGAGCCGCCAGCCAACGGCCCACAATGTCCATACTAGCCCTCTGGAAACCAGTCCCTTCAGCCCACAACACCCATACTAGTGCTCCAGAAAGATCCCCCCCCCCCCCCCCCACTACTGGCCACCAATATTGGAATTGGTGGAGAGGTGGAATATTGCATTGGGGGAACAGCCCTCCCATGTGAAGCTGGGACCCAACGGGTCCCACTTAGCCTAGTACTTCTTAAAAGTGTCGCCGCTCCTTCTCGCCCCTTCTCGCCCCTTCTCTCTCCTTCTTTCCCCATCTTTCCCCTCCCTTTCTCTCCCCCCCCCCCCCCCCCCCACCCACCCTGCGCTCTCTAAAGGACTTACCCTACACTGTGCAGCCGTCTTTTACCTTCCTCTTCATCAAGGGTGTGAATTCCAGACAGCGCTCCCCCGCTTTCCCTGGCCCCCACCTTTGCGATGTGTTTGTGTGTGCGGTCGGTCAATCCAGCTCGCAGTTTCAACACGGACAGTCGATCCAGCTCAAGGATTTCCAGGCGGGTGCCCTCGAGCTTGAAGGTCGAAGACACTCGTTTTAACTCGCGGATTAGGTTGCCGCAGTGGGACAGCCCCTTAATTGCAGCAAGACATTTACACCTGTACTAATATCCTTTTCCTATGAAAGACCATACATAATTTTCCTTCTTAATTACTTGCCAAAATGACTGTTTGCAATAACCTGGAGATTTGTAGATGTTGAAGTATTTAATGGAATTGCCTCTGGGTTGCTGAGAGTTGTTTAAATTTGCATATTATTACTTAGAAAATGTTGATTCAAGTGCTTCCCAATCAATGCAATCTTAAATTTACCATTTTCCGCTAATGGTATGTAATTTGTGGTCAGTTTGAATAAGAACAATGGACTAATGCTTTCAATTTTGGTAAGTGCACGGCAATTGTTCAATACTACTAACTGTTGGTCAGAAAAACAGAAAAATAATTGATTTATAGTTGAATGGATTGGAGTTGGATGTATTTACTTACAGTTTCCTCTTTATTGCCGAGAAATTAGAAACGGGAATAGTCCCCGAGGATTGGCGTACTGCGCATGTTGTTCCATTGTTTAAAAAGGGTTCTAAGAGTAAACCTAGCAATTATAGACCTGTTAGTTTGACTTCAGTGGTGGGCAAATTAATGGAAAAGATACTTAGAGATAATATATATAAGCATCTGGATAAACAGGGTCTGATTAGGAACAGTCAACATGGATTTGTGCCTGGAAGGTCATGTTTGACTAATCTTCTTGAATTTTTTGAAGAGGTTACTAGGGAAATTGACGAGGGTAAAGCAGTGGATGTTGTCTATATGGACTTTAGTAAGGCCTTTGACAAGGTTCCTCATGGAAGGTTGGTTAAGAAGGTTAAACTGTTGGGTATAAATGCAGGAATAGCAAGATGGATTCAGCAGTGTCTGAATGGGAGAAGCCAGAGGGTAATGGTGGATGGCTGTTTGTCGGGTTGGAGGCAGGTGACTAGTGGGGTGCCTCAGGGATCTGTGTTGGGTCCTTTGTTGTTTGTCATGTACATCAATGATCTGGATGAAGGGGTGGTAAATTGGATTAGTAAGTATGCAGATGATACCAAGATAGGGGGTGTTGTGGATAATGAAGAGGATTTCCAAAGTCTACAGAGTGATTTAGGCCATTTGGAAAAATGGGCTGAAAGATGGCAGATGGAGTTTAATGCTGATAAATGTGAGGTGTTACACCTTGGCAGGACAAATCAAAATAGGACGTACATGATAAATGGTAGGGAATTGAAGAATACAGTTGAACAGAGGAATCTGGGAATAACTGTGCATAGTTCCTTGAAGGTGGAATCTCATATAGATAGGGTGGTAAAGAAAGCTTTTGGTATGCTAGCCTTTATAAATCAGAGCATTGAGTATAGAAGCTGGGATGTAATGTTAAAATTGTACAAGGCATTGGTGAGACCAAATCTGGTGTATGGTGTACAATTTTGGTCGCCCAATTATAGGAAGGATGTCAACAAAATAGAGAGAGTACAGAGGAGATTTACTAGAATGTTGCCTGGGTTTCAACAACTAAGTTACAGAGATAGGTTGAATAAGTTAGGTCTTTATTCTCTGGAGCGCAGAAGGTTAAGGGGGGACTTGATAGAGGTCTTTAAAATGATGAGAGGGATAGACAGAGTTGATGTGATCAAGCTTTTCCCTTTGAGAATAGGGAAGATTCAAACAAGAGGACATGACTTCAGAATTAAGGGACAGAAGTTTAGGGGTAACATGAGGGGGAACATCTTTACTCAGAGAGTGGTAGCGGTGTGGAATGAGCTTCCAGTGGAAGTGGTGGCGGCAGGTTCGTTGGTATCATTTAAAAATAAATTGGATAGGCATATGGATGAGAAGGGAATGGAGGGTTATGGTATGAGTGCAGGCAGGTGGGACTAAGGGAAAAAAGTTGTTCGGCACGGACTTGTAGGGCCGAGATGGCCTGTTTCTGTGCTGTAATTGTTATATGGTTATATGGTTATATGGTTAAATTAGATCACTTTTCTGCTTTTTTCAGCGCTCTGCAAATATGAGTTGATTTTACCTAGAGTGGAATGCAAATACAACCATTTCCAAGTTGCTGAATTGGCCCAGATGCAATGAACAAATATGTTTTAATGTTCCAAAATCAGAGCTGATGGATGTCAAAGCAAACGTTCAACAGCAGTAATATAAATAAAGTCTGAGTTTGAATAAGGCAGTTATATTTTTTATATCATTAATAAACTCAATAAAGGTTCAACATGCACAAATGCATTGGTTTGCATCTGAAGATTACATCACTGTGTAAAGTTATTTGCTTAACAATTAAGATCATAGAATGACTTGCACTAAAACTGGTGACTTAAAATAGAACATAATTCTTCTGAAAGGAATAATCACCTAATTATGGACTGGTCTAGGTTATTATTTTGACTCCAATGTTAGCATGGCTTGTTAGCCCCATGAAATTGTTGTGCTTAAGACATCATTATTCAATTTCTGTGTTTTTCTCAACGGTGATTTGAGTGAAATGTATCTGTATCTGTGCTTTCTCTCGATTGCCATATATAGTATAATCTGTAAATTTGGGCATCCATTTCAAAATAGATGTTATCAATTGGATCAGCCAGATATCCTGGGATGGGTTACATTTCCTGTAGCATTTCCTTTTGTTTTATTTCACTTTCGCTGTGGATTGACCCTGATTCTGTTACCCTGCTCATAGCTTGTGATTCCATTTATTTTCTGTTTGTTGGATTTCCAAATTCATTCCCTGCCAAAGTTATTTTTTGATTGAGGGAATAGTGCTCTTGGTTCTTGGTTTCTTGGTCCTCCAAAATATTCCAAATGGAATTTAAACTGGAGGTGGTGAAGGGAGGGCTTAAGCCAGAAAGAGTTATTGGGAAGAAAGAGCTACTTTAAATTTAGTTGCATCTGGTTGGGTAACTATAGTTGGGTGGAGATTATTCCATGCTTTAATTGTGCAGGGGAAGAACGAATTGCTGTATATCTTATTTAGGGATTTGCTTCTTAGTGTAGAAACAAGGTACTGCAGATCCCGGTTTACACAAAAGGACACAAAGTGTTGTACTAAGTCAGTGGGTCAGGCAACATCTCTGATTGATTGATTGACTTTATTGTCACATGTACAGTGAAATTCTTTGTTTTGCATGCAGTACAAGTATGCAAAGAGTCGCCACGTACAGGGCACCGACAAAGTTATAAACAAATGTATTCAAAAGTCCAAAATGGCACCTCTTCCTTCTCATTCCTCAGCCCCTCCCCCCCCCCCCCCCCCTCCCCCCCCCCAAAGCCGGGTCCGTCTTTATTCTCTCGTCAGCCCTTTTAGTCTTTGGCAACGCGTCTTCAACCGACCGCTGGGAGTCCCCCGGGCAACGGTCCTCTGACTGCCCTCCACTCTCACCGATGTCCCTTCTTGCTCACCAGTGCCCCTCCTCGCTCACTGAAGGCCCTCTTCGCTCAGCCGCTGGCCCCGTTCTTGTCTATTGTCTGCAGCAGCCGGTGGCTGAGTCCAGTCTTGAGCAGCGGCTGGGTCCACACTAGCATGTCTGTGCAGCACTCGCCGGGAGCTCATTTTGTGCTGGAGCTGTGCTCACTGGAAACTCCCTTGGAGGATATGGATGGGTGACATTTTGGGTCGGGCCCCAAAACGTTAGTTATCCATGTTCTCCAGAGATGCTGCCGGACCCACTGAGTTACACCAGCACTTTGGGTCCTTACCTGGTTCTTGGTGGTAGATAGCTGCTGACAAGGTTGAGTGACGGGGAGATCCCAACTAAATTTAGATCAATGTCCAATAGATTTCTGACAAAAACACACTCCCTCTGCTTGTTTTAACTGTGAAGTTTTGATGTATGGGGAGAAGATAGGAGTTTTTACACCAGTTCATTATATCTGGTGTTCTCTTAGAAAAAGGTGCAACAATACTTAGTCTATTTCACAGCTTTAGGGAGTTCTTTAGTCAGGTTAATGTTGCCAGATAAACTTTTCGATCTCTCGTATTCGATCTCAGATGAAGTTTTTCTGTGCTATGGGTGCAAACTAAAACAAACTACTTTACATTACGTTTGCCTTACTTCACATTATAATGCTGCCAGGTTTTGACATGTGTGTCCTGTTTTTAAGATGTAAACAGTCTGAGTTTAATGAAGGTTGTTTGTATTGCAAGATTTGTAATCGGCTATGTTTATGGGATGGATTGCAAGTTATTTGAGAATGTTAAGAAATATCTGTTTTTTCTGGATTATCAGTTTCTTCATATTTCACTCCACTTGACCATATGGTTTGTTTGGCTTCCTTGCCATGTCAGCCAAATATCAACTACGATAGCGATGAAAGGCAATGCATCTGTTTACAATGCTGTTCGGGTGGTCTGATGTTAAGCATGCCTTAGATGGACATCTTTGTAAGCTTGTGGTCACAAAGTATTATCTGCTGGATAACAAATGACCCGTATGCCATTATTGAATGCAGTTCTTAGGACATTTACACAGATCTATTTCAACACATTTTTGAATATTTTACAAAATGTCATTCTCCATTATGAAAAGAGGTATGTGACTCAGTGGCAGAACTTCTGCCTGAATCAGACAATTGTAGATTCACGTCTTACTCCAGTTGTGTGTGCACAAAATATCGGTGACTTATTATTTATGTATGGAGGAAAGACCCGGTTTTCAGATGGATATTTAACCAGAGATCCATTTGCTCTCTCATATAGTCATAAACAATCTCCTCATACTATGTGAAGAGCAGGAAAGTTCTTCCCAGCCAAAAGGTATTCTTAACCAAATCCTAAAATCATATTGCATGGCCATTTTAATATCACTGTGTGTGGGGTCCAGCTACATGCAAATTGGTGCATGGTTTCCAATATTAAAAAGCGACTATACTTCAAAGAAACTCTACTGAATGAAAATCTCTTTGGTGGTTATGCATCATAAAAGGGTTTAGATTTATAATTTTCCTTTCCTCAATAATCTTATCAAGAACTCCAACCTTTAAAAAACGGGAAAAATTGATGCGATGCATTTGATGACTGTCATAGCTACTTAGGAAGTGCCGCTGCACGAAGCAGAGATAGTCAAGCATAAATAGCTGCAGTGTGTTCACAAGTTAGACAGAGCTCCAAAAACTATGCTTCAAATCCAGCCTCACACAGGGCTTCCATCTGAATTGCTGCCTGTCAGCGCACCAATTATGATGTGTCTGGGATATCTCACTTCAGTTGCTGGTGAGTGTGGATTCATCACCCAAAGTAGATAAACAAAACAGGAGAAGGACAGCTTGTTTTATGTTGGGGGTGAGGGAGGGGGTTGGGGGAAACTTTTTTTAATCTCTTTCCTCGATGGAGATGCGTTTTTTTTCCATATCGTATCTCCGTCTGCACTGCGGCCCAACATCGAGGAGTTGGCAATCTTTGCTGGAGACCGATTTCAAGAGCTCCACAGCGGGAGCCTGGGGGACTTTAACATTGCATAGCTCGCTGTCTCTGGTCAGAGACCGACTTCGTGAACTCCAGGCTGCAGAAGCTTCGATCGCCCCGACGCGAGAGCTTCGATCGCCCCGACGCGAGCGCTTCGATCGCCCAGACGCGGGAGCTTCGATCGCCCCAACGAGGAGGTTTTGACCATGGGCTGTGGATGGTTCGACTGTCCCCAATGCAGGAAAAAATGGGGGAAGAAGATTAGACTTTATAGTGAGGAATGTGGGCAATCTGCTATGGTGGATGTTTATGTTAACTTTTATGTAGTTGTGTGTCTTGTTGTTTTTTTGTTTGGCTGTATGGTAATTTGCATATCACTGTACCTTACTTGGCACATGTTACAATAAAAGACCTTTGAAACCTTTGAATATTCTTCTAAAGTTCAGAATGAATTAAAGACGTTGGGACAGTGTGGTGGGAACTCTTTCTTTCCAGCCTTATGGTACTTAACTTTCATGAATGAGCATCCGATTCTCATACAATGCACCTTGATATACCTAAGAACAGTTCTGGTTCACATATATCTCAATCTCTGTCATATATATTATCAAAGGAATGTATGGCTCTGCTAGCCATTTTACAATGGTTTCTACAATTCCCACCTATCTCAGATTCCTGCTACCTTTGTGAAAGAAGGTTTCACAAATAGTCTGCTTTTGATTTTGAAGAAGAAAGAAATCTGCTGCATGAACACTCGTCAAGTTCCAACTGATTGACCAGCTTTCTTAAGCCTGCACTATGTTGATATGCCACTGCAAGACAAGATGCTATCATTATTCCTCAAAACAGAACCAACAAAGTAAGCTTTGTCTTTCAAGAAGCTAGCCAGATGCACAGTGTGTTGTACTCAGCATATTTTGGTTAAAACAGATGTGGGATGCTACATCCAATCAACACCAAATGGAAACCATCTCTGTCACTGCATTTTCATTCTGATTCTTAATTGATTGTTCGCTGGCCAGAAGCTGTCAGAACCTGGGGCTAAATATAGCATGCTTACCCTAATTCTTCAGTTCAGCTCTTGCAGTTGCACCACATATTGGCATGTGTGATGCAAGATTCCACAAGCACAATGACAAGTGCTCAAAAGAAAAAGCATTGCAACTAATCTTTGTCATCTTGAGTTAGGAACACCAGTTTTCCAACAAGAAGAAATGAGATTGTACTTTTACACATTTAACTTGATGATTTGCACTTGCATCAATATAAATTTATCGCAAAATAAACCATATTTGTTATCTTTAATCCCAGGCAAATGCTCCAAGGTGTGTTTTTTGTTGGTTTGAGCAGATCGGGAATACAAATAGTTAAACCATATTATTTTCAGTAAAGATGTTTCTGGTGCAGAAGGATTGTCTGTTGTTCTATGGCAATGTTATCTGAAAAAACTCACATGTAGGTCAAGTCTCAGCTCACATATAGAAGCCTATGTATATCTACTTCTACAAGGAACAAGAAAGGTAGTTCTAAAGGAATCCAGGTTGTTTCAAAGAAATTACCCAAGAAACAATAAATGTTTAAGTCAGAATCTTCCATAGGTCAGATTTTTGAAAACTGAAGTAATTTTATCATTTTATCATTAAACTAATGAAAACTGATGAATATCACAAATATCATAATGAGGCATTGAGAAAAAATATTCAAGGCAAATGCAGAATGATGATAAATTTGTCTCATATTTTGGTTTGATGATATTTTGACGATGTGACTGGTTCTGATTGGCACACTATCAACTGAATATGAGCTCAGATATTGAAGAAGGTTATTATAATATCCAAATGTCTAATAAAGAACATTGAAGAATGGGACTATAAATGCAAGGTTATACCTCAAGAAACAAAATAGATTGAAAAAGTTAAGGGACAACCAAATAAAGGTCTAAAGAATTATGAAAGGTTTTGACAGAGTAGGGGCAAACATTGTGTTTCCATGCAAAGAACACAACTAAATTGCGTTATTGCCGCCAAATAAGCAAGCAGAGATTTCTGAAATTAGTTTTTTACCAGAGAATTATGAGAATTTTCTTTCATGGGGCACAGCTGAGGCATATATAATTAATTCGAGCCTAAAATATATGGGGGAGAGAATAGATAAGAAAGTTTAGGCAAGGAAGGCCAAAGGCTTAAATTGCAACTGTGCATTACAATATTGCTTTACAAACTCATTTTAAACTGCCAACATGGAGTGTTTATACCGCATGATCTGACCAGATGTTGAATGTTTGATATAATTTTATGGAGAATAAAAAGAGTTAGGTGACAATCTCTCCATATCCCTCCAATTTGGTAGCTGCAGGACATCTCTACTGTACTGCCACAGTGTTTTCTTGTTATACTCTCATAGCTGATCATGATTGAACAATTAGTACCAATCGGGTTAATTTACAGTATACCAGTTTTTAATGCTCATGAGTCAATGTTTGAAATAACGTAAAGACATCCTAGTTCAGATAATAATTCTTATATCAAAATTCTGGTTTATGAATAATAGTCTGAATTGAGCTGAGCCCCAACCTCAGCCTATGGCCATCCCACCACACCCTAGGTCCAAACCCTCTCTAACAATCTGTAATTACACTTCTCCCAATGACCTGGAGGCCTTACTGTGGTGGTCATTTTGAGAAGTAGAGATAGCCGCAAGTAAAGGGGGAAATCCAAGCCTACGCAACCTACTCCACATGATGCCAGTAACCTCTGACCCCCTCATACTGGCAAAATATATCTTCATTATTTATAAAATTATCTGATTTTTTAATGATTTGAAAAAGATAAAAAATAAATGTTTTTGTGCATGGCCCATTAAATTGCTGTTAACTAATTGACAATATAAATACACAGTGGGATGAAGAACATTTACCTTTTTAATTAAGTTTAGTAAACCCCAGTTAAAATAATGCAGCCGCACAAGATTGGTAGCTGTTGGGTGCGGTAAATCTGAAGGGTAAAGCTAGAAGTGAATCCAGTCTCTCGATGCAACAATTTACCCCTGGGATGAATGGTGAGTCCAGGCAGAGCATTCTGGCCCAGTAAGCATATACATCAGCCATATTTGGAAAATTGATGGCTTTGTGTAAAACACATTGCAGATATTTCTTTCAATAAAACAACATTTTATGCAGTTTTATTAATCGAGAGATAGATTTTTAGATTAACCTCACATAGTTTTCAAGCACATGGATTATCTACTAGTTGTACAAACACCCCCATTTTGATCTCTATACAATTTAACAGATTGAAAATCAGGCATCTGTTGTGTCTCAGGAAGGGTCTCAACCTGAAACGTTACCTATCCATGTTCTCCAGAGATGCTTTCTGACCTGCTGAGTTACTCTAGCATTTTGTGTATTTTTTTGTAAACCAGCAACTGCAGTTCCATGTATCGACATCTATTCCCCATTCCTTCTCTCCAGAGATGCTACCTGTCCCACTGTTACTCCAGATTTTTGTTTCTATCTTTGGTTTAAATCAGCATCTGCAGTTCCTTCTTACACACCTACATCTATGTTCTATAGCTGAGAGATCATTTGTTCTGCAAGATCACTCACTAAAAGGTAAGCACAGAAATCTACCCACAATTTTATTGCAAATTTAAACACTTTGGTAATATGTTATTGCAGTGTAACTAGCTTTCAATTCAAATTACCAGACAAATGCTTCCTAGATATGTGACTCATCTGTACTTCAGAGTGCTATTACTGCACTTTATAATTAGTTGTTCTATTTACTGAAATAAACTTTCAAGCCACAAATATCCAATAACAACAATAATGTCAAACAAACGTCAAAGTAATATTTTGGCATTTTATCTTTAAATGATAATCCTAACAATCATAATGCATCAATATAATAGTGTTATATGCAATGCAGTTTTATTGTAATTTATGCAGACAGTCATTTAAAATACAATAAGAAGTTATATGGATTGGAACACTCGCTACAGGCTTGCTGAGGTACATCATTGTCCAGTAATTTTTTCACAAGATAGGACAGATGAAAAAAGACTTTGTGTTACATTATTGCTTTAAAAACTGATTTTGAAAGGAATAAAAGCGATGTCTCTACGCTTTAAGGTGGTATCTAAGTTATAATATCGTGGAAAATCCAGATTTCACTGTGTCAGGCCTATTCTGCAATGGTCTGTCTCATCCAATTCATTTCAACTTCCAGCAGCGTCGGCCTCCAACTCAGCCTGTCTGAGGCTGTCTGATCTCCCTGGATTATTCCTGGAGCCTGTCATTTGAACACCCAATTCCAGACCCTAGACTCACTTGTTTCCGTGGCAGATCGAATAAAACACATCAATATTATCTCATAGTAATCCTATCCACAACTCAGCTGCAATTATTTGCTTCATCCTTACTAATCCATGTTACCACCGGGTAATGCCCGTAATGGCCGCCTCACTAGCAGTATGTCTTGTCCCTTCTCGGTTTTTGTTATTTTAAGTATGTCTTCAATGTCTGTTTTAATGTCTCTTGGTATGTTTTATGTGTGGTGTGGGGGGGGGGAAATCTTTTTCAGTCACTTACCTCGACAGAGATTCGATTTTCTCAGCGTCGCATCTCCGTCCCACACTGCGGCCTACAATGTCGAGTGGTGTGGCCTTTTCTGGAGACCAGCCCGGAGCTTCAAGCCACGTGGACTTACCATCGAGGAACCTGAGATCTTTTGCCGATGATCGGCAGTGTTGGAGCTCCGACCGCGGGGCCTGTGGACTTTAACACCGTGAAGCAGCGGTCTCCGGTAAGAAGCGGCCGACTAGGAAGCTCCATGCCTCGGAGTGTTCCGATCCGTCCCGTCGCCAGAGTTTTGATCATCCTGACAAGAGGGATTGAATAACGGACCGTCGGCAACGGCCCCGTTCAAAGGCCCCGACAACGGGTGAACAAAGGAGGGAGATTGTTGATTCCACTGTGGTGGATGTTTATGTTTATTTTATGTTTATTTTATGTGCTGTGTGTATTTTTACTTTTTACTTATTATGGCTGTATGGTAACTCAAATTTTACTGGTAATAGGTATATGTGACAATTAATTGAATCTTGATCTTGACTCTCTATTACACGATTATAATTTTAAAAATGTGTATTCTTTCATTGATTGATCGAAAACTAAAGGATTAAATTGGGTACTTCGGTCCACCAAGTCCGTACCGACTATTGATCAACCATTCACATTATGTTATCCCACTTTTGCATCCAATCCCTGCATACTAGGGGCACTTTACAGAGGCCAATTAACTTACAAACCCGCATTGATTCGAAATGTGGGAGGAAACCTGAGCAACCCACATGGTCACAAAGAGAATGGGCAAACACTACACAGGCAGCACCCGAGGTCAGGATTGATCTTGGGTCTCTGGTGCTGAGAGGCAGCAGCTCTACCATTTGTAATCATCAGCATTTGTAACTTAGATTTTTTTAATTCAAGTAGATAATTTCTAAGAAACCAGAAAACCAATTACATTATCATTCTGAGAGAACATGAACTCAGAATTGTATTAAAGATAAACAAATCACTTTTAATCCTATATGTTAACTGGTTTAATGGGGAGGCTGTGAGCAAAATGACAGAAGGAACGCAAAATATTTTTTTGTTATTCCACTTTACCAGGAAGAAAATTGAGTAAAAAAGAATGGAAAATAATGGCTTTTGTTGTTCCAATTTGACTACGTAGAAAATGGGGACAAAATTTGAAGAGACATATCATTCACATCAATGTTATGTCCAATGTATTCCTGTTGGGAAATGTAAGCAAACACGGGATTTTCTACAAATGTCAGTAGATTATTCAACAATATCTTGCACTATTTAAAGTCGAGCAACTAACTGGAAGCAAACAGCTATTTTTTTTTTTCAAGTCTTTGGAGTTTTGCGTGAGGTGGAGGTTATAGAGATGGTGCAGAGGAGGTTTACCAGAATGCTGCGTGGATTAGAGAGTTTGAATTGACTTTGGTTGTTTTCTCTAGAATGGTGATGGTTGAGGGGAGACTTGATAGAACTATATAAAATTATGATAGGCATTATAGACATGTTAGACCGCCATAACCTTTTTACCATGGCAGAAATATCCAACACTTGAGGGCATAGCTATAAGGTGATAAGGGAAAAGTTTAATGGAGACTAGACTAAGTGGGACCTGTTGGGTCCCATGTTCACACGGGAGGGCTGGTCCCCCAACGCAATATTCCACCTCTCCACCAATTCCAATATTGCTGGAGCGCTAGTATGGGTGTTGTGGGCCAAAGGGACTGGTTTCCAGGGGCTAATATGGACATTGTGGGCCGAATGGATTCTTGGGCTGGCAGCTCAGGCCTGGTGGGCTGACAGCTCAGAAACTGCCAGATATTCTGCCCAAAACAGGTGAGAGAATATGTGAGAGCGAAGGGGGAGAGGGTGGAGAATCAATTTTAGACATTTTTCATCTTTTTCTGCAGATTACAGCAATGATGGAGGAAAGTCTATCCTGGCCTGGATCTCACAGGGAGCAAATGAATGGAGGGAGAAAAATACTGGGGTGAGATTTAATACTTGCAGAGAGAATACTTACTGATGGACTGAAGGGACTCCTCCTGGGTTAGTATAGGCCTGATGGCCCGAAGGGTCTCTTTAAAAAAAAATCTGATTGAAATCTCAGTGAAATCTCAGTGAATTATTTCAGGACTTTTCCTGGCCTGGCACAGGACTTTGGGGCCAAAATGCTTCTCCTGGGCTAATACGGGCATTGGGGGCAAAAGGCACTGGTTTCTTGGCTAATAGGGGCCTTGTGGACCGAAATTTGTGTTCAGGCATGCCAAACAACTCATTTCATTTCATTTCATTTACAATTCTATTGCAGTTTCAAGCACAGGGTAGACCGAATACCTCATTGCATTTTCATTTCATTTCCATTGCCATTGCAGTTTCAAGCAAACGGCAGGCCGAACAGCTCATTGCATTTTCATTTCACTTCCATTGCCATTGCAGTTTCAAGCACAGGGCAGGCCAAGCCAAACAGCTGATTGTATTTTCACTTCACTTCCACTGCCATTGCAGTTTCAAGCACAGGGCAGGCCAAGCCAAACAGCTGATTGCATTTTCACTTCACTTCCATTGCCATTGCAGTTTCAAGCACAGGGCAGGCCAAGCCAAACAGCTCATTGCATTTTCACTTCACTTCCATTGCCATTGCAGTTTCAAGCACAGGGCAGGCCAAGCCAAACAGCTGATTGCATTTTCACTTCACTTCTAATGCCATTGCAGTTTCAAGCACAGGGCAGGCCAAGCCAAACAGCTGATTGTATTTTCACTTCACTTCCACTGCCATTGCAGTTTCAAGCACAGGGTTGGCCAAGCCAAACAGCTGATTGCATTTTCACTTCACTTCCATTGCCATTGCAGTTTCAAGCACAGGGCAGGCCAAGCCTAACTGCTTATTGCATTTTCACCAGTTCCATTGCCATTGCAGTTTCAAGCACAGTGCAGGCCAATCAACTCATTTCATTTTCATTAAGGGCTAACAAATTTATTGCAAGTACATTGCAGACTCACAGTTGAGTTGATTCACAGCCTAGAATGAGAGTCGTGGCCTCTCTCTCGCGATCTTGCAGAGTGACTGAGTCATGTTCAGGCATCCGGGGTTTTATAGTCCTGCCCCCACCCCCTCCCCCCCCAGAAGGGGTGTTTCCTTCATCGCAGTGATTGACAGGCAAGGAGACCTCAAGGTTTTTTAGACACTCATAACTTTTTTATTTTTTATGGGAAAAATCCTTGGGCTCTGCTCAGCAGAGGAGGACTGTGAGTAAGATGGCCAAAATCATTGCGATATATGGCAGCGTTTTTTCTAAAATCAATATACAGCGCAGACAGGAAGTGGTCAAGATGAGACTTTTAATTATATTGATGTGCTGGGCAAGTTTTTACACATAGAGTGTTGGGGCCCTGGAACACGTCACCAAAGGTGATGGGGGAGGCAGATTTGATACTGGTGTTTAAGAGGTTTTTAGAGGCACATAGAGTGTAAGGAATAAAGGGATATGGATCATGTATAGGCAGATGAGATGATTTCAGATATGCATCTTGTTCGGCACAAACATTGTGGCCCAAAGGGCCGGGCTTCTGTGCTGTACAGCTCCATGTTCTATGTTTTGTTATTATAAAGGAGTCAAGAAAACAAGTGGCTGCCCTCCTCCCATTCACCTCCCTCCTTCTTTTAAGATTGTTTCAAATGGCTACTTCCAGCGAGGCAGGCAAACAAATTTAAACCGTCTGAAGAAAGATCTCGACCTGAAACGTTGCCTATTTCCTTCGCTCCATAGGTGCTGCCTCACCCGCTGATTTTCTCCAACATTTTTGTCTACCTTTGATTTTCCAGCATCTGCAGTTCCTTCTTAACCAATAAACCGTATCTTTGCTCTGTCAAAACCACATCACTTACCAGTATTATTAAAATGTGCTAAAGGCCTTGGATTTCCTAGTTTGAGTGAAAACCTATACATAGTAATAATGTCAAATTAAGTTTTTGGCTAACTCGGACACTTATCTTAACCACTGAAACCATGAAGTCACAGAATTGCCTTGCATCGAAAAGGTCCTGACAGGTTTTATGATAAAGGATTTATTTACTGCGGTAAACTTGATTGCAAGATTTGCTGCAGTTCCATTTGCTGGCTGAAACGTTGCAGCATTTCATGTCAATGAACTTTCATCAGAACTCTGACCAAAAATAGATCTCTCATTCGGGAGAAGGGCAGAATTCTTTTCAGTTTGGAATTCCTGAGCGAGAGGTGGCAGTGAATTAAACAACATTTCAAAAACAAACGTTGCAAGTCAATCCACTTACAAAAATTATTATTCTAGATAATCATGCTAAACCAGCTTCTTACAAACCACCATTGTCAATCTCATATAGTCACTCAAAAGAAGGAAAGGTAATATACAGCCTTAGATAGACACAAAACGCTGGAGTAACTCAGCGGGACAGCCAGCATCTCTGGAGAGAAGGAATAGGTGACATTTCGGGTTGAATCCCTTCTTCAGAGTGTGAAGAAGGATCATGACCCGAAACGTCACCCATTCCTCTCCAGAGATGCGGCCTGTCCTGTTGAGTTTTTTGCATTTTGTGTCCATCTTCGGTTTAATCCAGCATCTGCAGTTCCTTCCTACTCATATGTAGCCTTGTCAAGTTGCATCGGATAAACTGATTCACTTACACGTCACTTACACAACTCTATTTTGATGACATAATTTTACATTTAATTATCAAAATATGTGTTTTGCACATATACATAAACCATCAATCAAATTTTAAATTCTTTCCAATCAATTTTGGAACATTCAAAAATATTCTAACATATTCTCTGAAATAAATGGATATGTATTAAAATACCTAACCATATTATTCACATTTCTAATAAACACAAATCTCTGAGGCACATAGGACAATAGAAAAATATTACCTTTTCCATAAAAAATTATTGTTCCTCATAAACTATGCTTTTATTGATGTTAATCAAATCATGATCACAATAAAAACACTATTATTGTGAGCTCTTATCTCATTTAGAAGGTAATTAATTAAACTTCACTTCCTTGCAACTGCAATGAAAAGTATGCAATTTTAGTTGTAGATTGAGAAATACAAGGATTTTAAGCAAATTTGATAAAATGAATCATATCAAACAACCATCATTTATTTAACATTAGCTGGGTTTACCCCCACCCATCTCCAATTACATGCATTCCCTGGGTTATGTAAGGCTTCTGTTCCAGAGAACAGCTTGTAAACCAATTTCTCAATTTATTCAGAAATTAATGTTTTCCACAGTCACCCCCATATTCTATTGCTTGACATATACCTACTGTCATTTGTTTAAATTACATTGAATAACCACCCAAATACTAATGATAAGCAAATGAAATATTTACTGTAACCATTCATAAAAAATCAAAAAATGGCACAAAGCATATTATGATTATGATGATGATGATGATGATGATTATTATTACTATTATTATTAGCTTGAAAAAATATTTTTAAATGTCTGGGAGAGTGTGTATGAAGTCAGAGGATGTTTCCAATAGTGGGAGAATCTTGGACCAAGAAGGCTCAGCTCCAGAATAAAAGCTCACAGGGCATACACCTTTAGAATGGAGAAACGTAGAAACTAGGTGCAGGAGTAGGCCATTCGTTCCTTCGAGCTGGCACCGCCATTCAATATGATCATGGCTGATCATCCTAAATCAGTACCCCGTTCCTGCTTTCTACCCATATCCCTTGATTCCGTTAGCCCTAAGAGCTAAGATGAGGAGGAATTTCCGTTAGCCAGGGGATGGTAAATCTGTGGAATTCATTGCAATAGACAGTTGCGGAGGCCAAGACATTACGTATTTTTAAAACAGATTGGTTCTTGAGTAGTAAAGTTGTCAAAGGCTACGGGTAGAAAGCAGGAAAATGGGGTTGAGAGGGAAAAATAGATCAGCCATGATTGAATGTCAAAGAGACTCGATGGGGTGAATGGCCTAATTCTACTATCTTATGATCTTATAATCTTATGATCTTATTTCCATGTCAGGTCATTCATAATCAAGGGAGCCCTGGACTTAAAGGAAAATACCATAACTTATGTAAAGCAACACTGCGTATTTTTGAGATTATACGATGAAATGCATGCGAACTACTGAGATATTTAAAAGTAATTTGAAAATGTGATTATAAAACATAAATAAAACTGTTAAGCTTTAATGGATAGCCTATTAATAAAACTGACTAATTAAATATGTTGCATTCAATTTTAAACCAGTATTTTTTTACAAGTGAATAAATGTTTGTTTATGTCTTCCCTTTTATAACCTCAAGATGTTCTAAAGCAAATTACTTTCAATTAAATATCGAAGTATAACCACTGTTGTAATGTGTGAAATGCATTAATTAATGTATGCACTATACAGGAATTAGATAACATTTAGGTTTGTATTCTTTTCATGCAGCCACTTTGGGTCAAAGGAGAATAACTTTTATGTGTAGGAAGGAACTGCAGATGCTGGTTTAAACCAAAGATAGACACAACATGCTGGAGTAACTCAGTGGGACAGGCAACATATCCGGAGAGAAGGAATGGTTGACATTTCGGGTCGAGATCCTTCTTCAGACCTGATCCCGTCTCGACCCGAAACATCACCAATTCCTTCTCTCCAGATATGCTGCCTGTCCTGCCGAGTTACTCCAGCTTTTTGAGACTAACTTCTATTCCAGTTTAGTGACTTCTAAGGTTGTCAATGAGGCCATGTAGGGACAACAGACTCTTACACAGATAGACAGATAGCGACTGGTGTGGAGGTGGGAGTTTGTGAGGTTATCCATCAATTATGCCATTTACACAGCATTTCTATGTGTTCCCAATGTATGGCTGTCTGTAATGGCAATTTCAAACTATTCGAGCTTCAGCTTTCCATCGCCGTTACTACACAAGCAGGGAGGAGTGATCGCAGCCGATAGCAAAAACAAATCCCCCAGTCGTTATTTCCAGTTTAATTGATTCTTTTAAAAATATATTTTTTTATTAGAAGCAATGTAGAGTAGTATAAACCGTGTATAACATAATACATTTCGTGTACAACCTCTTGTTTTAAATTTAATAATAGAAAAGTAACAGAAGCAAAAAATACAATACAATACAATACAATACAATTCAATTTATTGTCATTTGGACCCCTTGAGGTCCAAACGAAATGTCGTTTCTGCAGCCATACATTACAAACAAATAGACCCAAGACACAACATAATTTACTTAAACATCCATCACATTGCTGTGATGGAAGGCCAAAAAAACTTATCTCTCCACTGCACTCTCCCCCCCCGATGTCAGAGTCAAAGTCAAAGCCCCCAGCGGGCGATGGCGATTGTCCCGCGGCCATTAAAGCCACGCCGGGTGATGCAAGGTCGCACACCGGGTTCTTGATGTTAGAGCCCCCGGCGTGTGCTCGCAGTCCCGCGGCCATTCCAAGCCGCGCGGGGCGATGCTGTAAGGCCCCGCTCCAGGAGCTCTTCAACCCCGCAACTCGGACGGGAGAAGTCGCCGTTGCGGGAGCCCTGAAAAGCGGACTCCCTCCAGGGACCCGCGGGCTCCCGGTGCCGCCGTCCGCCAGACCCGCAGTTGCAGCCACCGAATCTCCGGGGGTCGGGTCGCAGCAGCGTCGACCACCGCTCCACCCGCTCTGGACTCGGCCCGCTCCGCGACGGTGAGGTGAGTAGTCGGCACCAGAGCCCCCGGTCTTCCTGTTGGAGGCCGCTCCTCGTTGCAGCCCCAACGACAACGGAGACCCGACAAAGAAAAGGTCGGGTCTCCCGTGCAGGGAGAGATTTAAAAGTTACCCCCACCCCCCCCCCCCCCCCCCACACCACCCCCACCCCCCCCACACACATACCCCAACAAAAAATAACAAAAACTACATAAAAACATAGACATAAAATAATAAAAACGCAGACGGACTGCAGAGGCCGCTGCTGACGAAAGTCGCGCCGCCCACCGAGCGAAAAAAGAGGGAAAGAGAAAGTTAAGTAGAGATATTGATAGTTCGTGAGAGAATAGATAGAAAGAGCCCGTAAACATATAAAGAAAAAGAAAAAAAAACGAGAAAAAACAGAAAAATAATAAAATATTAGGAAAAAACAGGAAAAAAAGGGGAAAGGGATTTACCTGCTTCATATCTTTCCACACCCCTCAACCAGTTCTGAAACAGTTAATTTCTAGGGTTATGTTGCACCATATACTTGTAATAAGTCGATAAAAGGAGACCAAATCTTTAAGAATTGGTCTGCTTTACCTGCTAGGACGAATCTCATATCTTCAAGATGTAACATTTCAGACATGTTTAAAATCCACATTTTAAGCGTTGGGGTGGGTGCATTTTTCCAGAATTTGAGTATACGTTTTTTTGCAGTTATCAAGCCATAGTTAAGGAGACAATTTTGGAACGAAGTCAGCTCGGCTTCCATTGTTCCAAAAATAATCAAGTTGGGATCCAATTTTATTTAAAATAATTTTTTGAAGATTTCCAAAATGTATGGAGTTTTATGCAGGAGACAAAGGAGTGTGCTGTAGTTGCGGCTTGAGATAAGCATTTATCACAGATGGGAGAAACATTTGGAAACATTTAAATCAGTTTAGTTTTCGAGTAATATAGTCTATGTAAAATTTTTAATTGAATTAAGGTATGTCTTACATTAATCGAGCATTTGTGTACATATAGCAAATATTTATCCCATCTGTCTTTCGGAATTTCTATAGATAGTTCTTGTTCCCACTCTCTTCTAATTGCATCTGACGATGGTATTTCTATATTTAGAATGATATTATACAAGTATGATATTAAATTATTTAATTCTGCCTTTCTGCTCATGCCTTCATCTAGTAAATCTGAGGTCAGAGTTTGATATACTTGTGTATGTTTTTTTCTCTCCTGCTCGCTCCAGTCGATCTGACCACTCCCAGTGGTTTCGTTAGCCTCATCCGCTGTATGTCACGCCCATCTACGTATCAAAATCCCACCCCTATACGTACAAAATAATTCTGTAGGAAATATCTAGACAAACTAATAACATATGCTAACAGTAACTAGCCTAAGCAAGAATGGCTCCGACACTCTCAATACCATCCCGGATGCTCTTTCTCCATCCTAGAAGTTCAGGAGTCAGCAATATTAATGGTGTCAGACATGATAGTGTGGTTTAAGAAGTGTTTAGATGGGCACATGATTTGCTGGGAATGGAGGGGTATGAATCATGTGTAGGTAGATGAGATTAGTTTGTGGCATTATGTTCAGAGACATTTTGAGCTGAAAGGTTTGTGTCTGTGCTGCACCTTTATATGTTCTATGCTCTACAAATCAGGGGAGATGTTGATTTTCATCAAGAAGGCCTTCAACATCTTTTTAAATCATCCCCTTTGTGCACCTGATAATCTCTTACCATGTCCCAAATAGAGTGCCTGTTTCCGACACCCGGCATTGGACAAGTGAATGACCTGACCAATGCAGCCGAAGAAAGACAGCTAGGCTTCAATAGTGAATGTTTTGTAGTTAATATCTGAAGTTTTCTGTATGTAAACGTGGTGGAGTCCGCCTTATGAGATGTGCTTAACATAGAAACATAGAAACATAGAAAATAGGTGCAGGAGTAGGCTATTCGGCCTATCGAGCCTGCACCGCCATTCATAGAAACATAGAAACATAGAAATTAGGTGCCGGAGCCTGCACCGCCATTCAATATGATCATGGCTGATCATCCAACTCAGTATCCCGTACCTGCCTTCTCTCCATACCCTCTGATCCCCTTAGCCACAAGGGCCACATCTAACTCCCTCTTAAATATAGCCAATGAACTGGCCTCAACTACCCTCTGTGACAGAGAGTTCCAGAGATTCACCACTCTCTGCGTGAAAAATCTTAGTATAAACCAAGTCTATCCAGTCTTTCTTCATAAGACAGTCCTGACATCCCAGAAATAAGTCTGGTGAACCTTCTCTGCACTCCCTCTATGGCAATAATGTCCTTCCTCAGATTTGGAGACCAAAACTGTACGCAATACTCCAGGTGTGGTCTCACCAAGACCCTGTACAACTGCAGTAGAACCTCCCTGCTCCTATACTCAAATCCTTTTGCTATGAAAGCTAACATACCATTCGCTTTCTTCACTGCCTGCTGCACCTGCATGCCTACTTTCAATGACTGGTGTACCATGACACCCAGGTCTCGCTGCATCTCCCCTTTACCTAATCGGCCACCATTTAAATAATAGTCTGCTTTCCTGTTTTTGCCACCAAAATGGATAACCTCACATTTATCCACATTATACTGCATCTGCCAAACATTTGCCCACTCACCCAGCCTATCCAAGTCACCCTGCAGTCTCCTAGCATCCTCCTCACAGCTAACACTGCCCCCCAGCTTAGTGTCATCCGCAAACTTGGAGATATTGCCTTCAATTCCCTCATCCAGATCATTAATATATATTGTAAATAGCTGGGGTCCCAACACTGAGCCTTGTGGTACCCCACTAGTCACTGCCCGCCAATGTGAAAATGTCCCGTTTACTCCTACTCTTTGCTTCCTGTTTGCCAGCCAGTTCTCTATCCACATCAATACTGAACCCCCAATGCCGTGTGCTTTAAGTTTGTATACTAATCTCTTATGTGGGACCTTGTCGAAAGCCATCTGGAAGTCCAGATACACCACATCCACTGGTTCTCCCCTATCCACGCTACTAGTTACATCCTCGAAAAATTCTATAAGATTCGTCAGACATGATTTACCTTTCGTAAATCCATGCTGACTTTGTCCATGATTTCACCACTTTCCAAATGTGCTGCTATCCCATCTTTAATAACTGACTCTAGCAGTTTCCCCACTACCGATGTTAGACTAACTGGTCTGTAATTCCCCGTTTTCTCTCTCCCTCCCTTTTAATAAAAATAAATAATAACATTAGCTACCCTCCAATCCTCAGGAACTACTCCAGAATCTAAAGAGTTTTGAAAAATTATCACTAATGCATCCACTATTTCTGGAGCTACTTCCTTAAGTACTCTGGGATGCAGCCTATCTGGCCCTGGGGATTTATCGGCCTTTAATCCATTCAATTTACCCAACACCACTTCCCGACTAACCTGGATTTCACTCAATTCCTCCAACTCCTTTGCCCTGCTATTTCCGGCAGATTATTTATGTCTTCCTTAGTGAAGACGGAACCAAAGTAGTTATTCAATTGGTCCGCCATATCCTTGTTCCCCATGATCAACTCACCTGTTTCTGACTGCAAGGGACCTACATTTGTTTTAACTAATCTCTTTCTTTTCACATATCTATAAAAACATTTGCAGTCAGTTTTTATGTTCCCTGCCAGTTTTCTTTCATAATCTACTTTTCCTTTCCTAATTAAGCCCTTTGTCCTCCTCTGCTGGTCTCTGAATTTATCCCAGTCCTCTGGTATGCTGCTTTTTCTGGCTAATTTGTACGCAATATGATCATGGCTGATCATCCAACTCAGTATCCCGTACCTGCCTTCTCTCCATACCCCCTGATCCCTCTAGCCACAAGGGCCACATCTAACTCCCTCTTAAATATAGCCAATGAACTGGCCTCAACTACCTTCTGTGGCAGAGAGTTCCAGAGTTTCACCACTCTCTGTGTGAAAAATCTTTTTCTCATCTCGGTTCTAAAGGATTTCCCCTCTATCCTTAAGCTGTGACCCCTTGTCCTGGACTTCCCTCACATCGGGAACAATCTTCCTGCTTCTAGCCTGTTCAATCCCTTAAAGTGGGATTAGCTAAATATTTTTTACGAATTGAGGAATTGAAGGTTATGGGAAACTAGAACAGAAGAGGAATTGAGGGCAATATAGATCAGGCATGATCATTCTGAATAGTGAGTCAGGCTTGAAAATCCTGGTATTATTATTAGATCAATTATACATGCTATGTGCAAAATTGGTTTAATGTCTCAAACGATGGATTGATGAGATTGTCTCAGTTCAGAGACCAGAAGCACTACTTATGACAATCACTTTGGCTGGATATGATAACAGGTCAGAATCCTGTGCCTTCATTTGTGGACTGGTGGAAGAAAACTAGCAAAGCAGTGGAAAAAAACCATCCGCTTAAAATAAAGGTCCTGGCTGGAATTTACTGTGCACACCATTTCCAGGAATGTTGGATTGTAATTAAAGTAATCAGCATCAGTGGTCAGTCTACAGGTAGTACTTAATGATGGAGGAAACTACTGGTGCTGTGATATTTTCCAGATCACCATCATCTTTTAACATATTTTATAGAATGGGTTATCATTAAAGTGTGCAAAACTATCCTAATCTATTGGGGGGGGGGGGGTTGGTCACTTTTGAATGATGGTATCAAAACTGCAATTAATCAAGTCTAATTTGCTAAAATCTTACAACTAATTGCAATTGTTGATTTTAAACCTTGGTCCTAATGTTGTGTAATGGAAATGATGACATAATTGAATAGTTTATGTCGGTTTTATGTAGTCATTATTCATGTGTTTTTAAGGATAGGACAAGTTCGGAGGGATAGGGACCAAGCACTGGCAGGTTGAACATGTGTAGCTGGGACTGAAGAAGGGTTTCGGCCCAAAACGTCGCCTATTTCCTTCGCTCCATAGATGCTGCTGCACCCGCTGAGTTTCTCCAGCATTTTTGTGTACCTTGTAGCTGGGACATGTTGGCCAGTGTTGGCAAGTTGGGCCGAAGGGCCTGTTTCCACAATATGTCACTCTATGACTCTATGACTATATTTCAAAAGTCATTAAAAAATACCTCTGCAAATCCAACTATTCTAAAACAAAAACTGCAGTTCAGGCAGGAAAAGAAATGAAAGGTGCCAGAAACAGAAAACTTCTGGTCTGAAGAAGGGTCTCGACCCAAAATGTCACCCATTCCTTCTCTCCATAGATGCTGCCTGTCCCACTGATTTACTCCAGCTTTTTTGTCTATCTTTGATTTAAACCAGCTTTGGCAGTTCCTTCCTACACAAATGAAAACATTTGCTGCTAAGCTCTTCCAGCGCCTTATTTTTTTTGCTCAATATTCCAGCATCTGTAGGCCCTTGTACCTCCAACCTAATGTAAGATACCAGTACATATTTAAAGGTTTCTTTAAATCTTTAAAAATATTACATATGCTTTTTATATTTTTATACTACATCTAAAAAACAAGCACAAATCTTGGAGGACTGGTATTTAATTGGTATTGTTTTCCATATTCAGATAACCCTAGTATAAGTTTGAGTAAATGCTTTTCATTCACAAGCCAATATTATCATGTGATTTCGTTCCGAGAGGAGCTCGGGTCTCGACCCGAAACGTCACCGATTCCTTTTCTCTAAAGATGATGTCTGACCCACTGAGTTACTCCAGCCTTTTGTGTCTATCTTCGGTTTGAACCAACATCTGCAGTTCCTTCCTACACATTAGAATTATTGAGGTTGATCATATCACGGCAGATTACAGCAAATTGGCCAGATTCCACCTCATCAGGCATCACCATAAATAATTCCTTTCATACTCACATAATTTGTAGATTCAACAAATGGTATTTATTTTTAATCATTAAGTTAAGAGAGTTAACAATAGCATCTTAAAAGACACTAATCCCAACACATTATTATCTTGGTCTGATATATCACGCTCACTCAATTCATCAGCTTTCTGATAATGGCTCAAATGCATTTTTGATGAATCCACACAAAATGCCAATGGCTGTTTGAAATAAGCCAGTGGCATTAAAACAGTAAGCTGACATTAATTTCACAGCCACAGGCTGCATTGTCCATGGAGACGTGCCTGGCTGCAGGTCTTTGTGTCGAGATGGCCACACTACTTTCTTAAAGTGAAACACACTAGGTAAAGAGCTTTGATCCTCATTGAAATCATCACAAGAATGTGCTGCCTATGAATTACTGTTGAGGGTTAATATCTTTCAGGATATATTCTGCTTCATCACTACCTTAATCACTTATTTTTTCTGTGCTTAACTATTACTTTTTTTCATTCTGAGAGAACATGAGGAAATGTCTATTGGGAATTCCAAGATTTTAATTTAAAACCTTTCTCTTATGACATGGAGGAATTGCTCTGTAGTCTAACAGTCATTACAGTCTTAGAGTCAGAACAGAAATAGACCCTTTGGCCCAACTCATCCGTGTCAAACAAAATGCCCCATATAAGCTAGTCTCACTGACCTACATGTGGCCCTCATCATCCTCAACTTTTCCTATCCATATACCTATCTAAATATATTTTAAATGTTGTTATTGTAACTGCCTCAACTAATTCCTCTGGCAATTCATTCCATATACTCATCATTCTCTGTGTGAAAAAGTCACCCCTCAAGTTCCCACTAAATCTTTATCCCCTGTCAACGTAAACTCATTTAATCTAGTTCTTGGTACCCCTACCTTGGAAAAATGTATTTACCTCTTAATTTATTTACCCCTACCAATTTATTCACCTCTTGATTTTATACATTTCTATAATATCACCGTCTGTAAGATCTATATTTGATATAGGGCGGCACAGTGGTGCAGCAGTAGAGTTGCGACCTTACAGCGTCAGAAACCCGGGTTCGATCCTGACCTCAGGGTGCTGTCTGTATAGAGTTTGTATATTCTTCCTGTGACCGCGTGGGTCTTTTCTGGGTGCTCTGGTTTCCTCCCATGTTCCAAAAGCATGCATGTTTGTAGGTTAATTGGCTTCTGTAAATTGCCCTTAATATGTAGGATAAAATTAGTATGGGTGATAACTGGTCGGCGCAAACTCAGTGGGCAAAAAGGCCTTGTCCATGCTGTGTCTCCAAACTAAACTGAAACAATCACAGCCTCCTGCGGTTCAAGGGATAAAGGCCTATCCTCCCCCTATAACTCAGACCCTTGAGTCCTTGAAACGTACTCGTAAATGTTCTCTGCATTCTTGCCAGTTTACTGCACCACTTTTCAGATTGCAGAACATCGGTGTCCAGCAACATCAGAAACAAAATACCTTGCAAAATCATTCTAATAAGAAATTATTATCTCAAAAGAGAAAAGAATGGCTGTTGGAAAATATAATTTGGGTGCATTGAATTGGGAGACAATAGACAATAGACAATAGGTCCAGGAGTAGGCAATTTGGCCCTTCGAGCCAGCACCACCATTCAATGTGATCAGGGCTGATCATCCCCAATCAGTACCCCGTTCCTGCCTTCTCCCCATATCCCCTGACTTCTCTCTCTTTAAGAGCCCTATCTAGCTCTCTCTTGAAAGTATCCAGAGAACCGGCCTCCACCGCCCTCCGAGGCAGAGAATTCCACAGACTCACAACTCTCGGTGTGAAAAAGTGTTTCCTCTTCTCCGTTCTAAATGGCTTACCCCTTATTCTTAAACTGTGGCCCCTGTCATGTTTTCAGAAAGTCATGGATTTTAGAGATTATTCATTGCCATGAGATTTTGATACCTTTAAAACTACAGTCCTGGAAAGACTGAACCAACTTTGCGAACACAATGGGAATGACAACTATTCACATTCTTACTGGAAATGCCTGGAAAGAAAAATAAAATTTGAATTCCAGAACCAATGATAATTGAATGTTTGCAAATTACTAATTAATGTTGTATTGAATTTTACTTTTATGGATCTGCATTCATGTGAAAATAAAATTAAACAGTAGATTAATCCATATTTTGTTATTTATAATATTATAATTAAAAATATCAAGAAATGTAACAATATGCTGGTGTTTAGGTAGATTTACGGCTCGTGATACAAAACAGGCGTTTTGAACTCATTTCATCTTCAAATGGATTCATGAACAATTCAAAAATTTGTACCATTAACAGGCAATTAAAGCTACCACTAAAGCTGTCAAAAAGAAAGTAAAGTAATATATAATTAGGAATATTGCTGAAAATAACTATTTCCATCATTTGTTTTAATGCTAAACATGGGAATTCTAATAGCCTGTCTGTACTTGGGTTCCTTTCCTTTACAAGCTATCTTTGCACAAATCCATCTTACTAGGGACAGCCGTAATAGATCTGAGTTTTATTGTTACAATTCATTTCTAATGACTGTCAGACAGTGCCTGAGGTTTATAGGCAATCCATGATTTAATTAATTTTGCTCAGCCCTAGAAATGTTCTATAATAGATACATTGTTATCTTTATTATCATTATATAATAACATTATTTTGGGGGGAGGGAAGTGCGCAGTTTAATTAATTTAATCAACTTCCTGGTGTAAAACAATCTAATGTCTCCAAATATGTGGTTTGTATATGGCACCTATGAAAAATAGGCAAAATAAGGCTAACGGGCCTGTCCCACTTACGCATATTTTTAGGCGACTACAGGAGACTATGAAGTCGCCAAAAGGTCGCCACATGTTCGCCGGAGATTGCCGGGGTGTCGCCTACATGGTGGTGTGCAGTTCCCGCATTCTTGGGTTGCCAGGAGGTCGTAGGCTGTCATAGGTTTTTGTATGTTGTCACCGGTGCTGACCAGTGAATTTCATTGGCTCATTGGGGAAAAAAACATAAACAGTAGTTTTCAGAAACAAGGATAACCGACTGGTAATGTTAATGTCCGCCGAGCTTCACAGCCGTGTATCTTTGGCTTCTTAAAAGTTTAAGTTCTTAAAAGGAGTCTCCACTCCTTCTGCCCCCTCTCCCCTCCCCCTCTTAAAGGACTTACGTGACCCTCCCCGTACACTGTGCTTTCACCATCTTAATTACAGCGCCAACCTTCCTGTTCATCGTGGTATGCATCTGTATAACATTGACTTTGCACCGTGTGAATTTCACTCAGACAGCGCTCCCCCGCTTGCCCTGTCCACTGCCTGCATAACTGGCTGGTGAAGGAAGCGATGTGTGTATGTGTGTGTGTGTTTTCCACTCTGACAGTCGCCGTTCCAGTCGCCGTTCCAGTCGCCGTTTTTTCCGCGACCTGCTACGACTTGACAGTCGCCTAAAAATTTGCCTAAGTGGGACAGGCCCATTAGGCTCCATCACTGACAACTTGAAGAAGAAGTGCAGTCAGTATTGATAAACCACTAACTCACTATGTTTATTAAAAGACATGTCAGAACATTTACATAGTCAGAGAACAAGATAAGTTTCTTAATTGTTTACAATATCTCCAGTGACATGATAACCACAGACAAATGCAAGGCAAATTCTGGCTTCAAAGTCCCTCCAGTAATTAAAGAGATAACAGGAACAAACTCTTGAGATTGCCAAAATCCTGAGTCAAGCCTACTGTTATTACGTCGCTTACTACAGACCACCAGGAAGCATATTATTTGTGTTCGGTATCCTTGAACAGCCATGGTCAGAGAAGGTCACCATCTTCTCTCTGACCACAAAATGACTTTCCTCTCACTAATCCCTTTGGAATTATTACCACTGCCCCTTCCTCGCTTCCCTATATTCACTGTCCATTTCCACACTGTCTGCTTCACTTGCAGCAGCTGTCAGGTTTCACCAACTGGCAATATTCCATGGAGTGCAATAACTAAATTCTAAACATTAGATATACAGGGATGTGTTCCAGAAAAGCATTTTACCATTGTAGCTGAACCTTAGGTTCTGGTTTTGGATGGCCCTAGAAATTTGTAATACCATTTTCAGGGATCTGGGATCCAGACTGGATTGTACGCAACAAAAAAGCTTCTCACTGTACCTTGGTACACATGACAATAAACTGAACTGGATTAAAATGGCCACTCACCTCCTTGTGTCTGCATATACAGTGCAGTCCAGTTGCACCATCACATTTATTTTACTGCTTGCTTTCAAATGTCTCACTGGGAGATTGTCAAAACCGTTCTTACTACGGAGTGCAAAAGGTGATTGCAAGTCTTGCCAAAATCCTGCTGGAGGAAGAATGAGGTAAATATGCCCTTTAGGTCAATGGTAATGTACAGTACATTCACTTAGGTTTATTAGTAAAGCGGCCTTTTCACGGGGCGACTTGACGCAAGAGTTAACCGGAGTTTAACATCGTGGGAACCTCGTGCGGTAACAGTACGGCATTCGTGGACCACCGTGGGCCACCGTAGCGCTAACGGCAGGTCATCGTGTAACTTGGTCACTCGGGAGAAAATTCAAGAAAGTTTGAATTTCTCCAAGATTGACTTGTACACTTGTGGTTGAGTATTGCAACATTATATGAACGTAGTGGCCAGTGCGATATCCGTAATAACTCTTGCGGGTACCGTGGGAACTCCTGCGAACGGTGAACCCGGAAGCTGGACAGAGGGGACAGAAGGTGAGTAAAAATTATCTTCTGTGGGATTGAATTTAAAAAATAAATAAAAATAAAGATTTGCATCCGCATATGGACATCAACTTATTCATGAGTTATGTTAATGAGATTCAAGAAAATAACTATAATCTTTAAAAGGGACTTTAAAAGGGACTTTACTGAAAGGTTACGCATTTTTATGGTCCGTGAGAAATTTTTCACATGTACTTCTTTGAGAGATACAGGTCGGAGTCCTCGGGTCCAGGGGTCCGGAACACTACCAATCAATGTTGTACAGAGACCCGTGTAAGGAGTGAACTGCACATGCTGGTTTAAACCGAAGACAGACACAAAAAGCTGGAGTAACTCAGCGAGTCAAGCAGCATCTCTGGAGAAAAAAAGCTGATGTTTCGGGACGAGACACATCTTCAGACTCAATTCCGATTAGGCTGTCTGAAGAAGGGCTCCGATTCGAATCGTCACCTATTCTTTTTCTCCAGAGATGCTGCCTGACCCGCTGACTTACTCCAGCTTTTTATGTTTTTCTTCCCAGATCTGACTTACCTGCTGAGTTACACCAACATGTTGTGTCCTTCTGTGCGTATTAACCAGCATTAACCAGCATCTGCAGTTCCTTTAGACATTACCTAACTTCAGATTTTAGAGATATAGCGCGTGGGAACTCCTGCGAACGGTAAACCCGGAAGCTGGACAGAGGGGACAGAAGGTGAGTAAAAATATCGACAAGGGAACATGTGTCCTTCGAGGACGTCCCACCTAATTGTCATTGTTGGATAATCTTTTTAACAGGAACACTTGCAGAGATGGCTCCCAGAAAATCTCAAAGAAAGGGGGTAAAGCGTGTCAGAGATGTTTTTGCCATGTTGCGCTATTCAGTTTCTATATTGTTTCAGTTTCTATATCTATATTGTTGCTCTATTCAGTTTCCCAGGGGGTCGGGACGGGACTGGAGTTGGGAGGGAAAGGTGGGGGAGTCGAGGGAGAGGAGGGGGAGACAGATGGGGGTGTCTTCATTTACTGGCGGCGGGTGTCTGTCACTGAAACAGGCAGGTGAGATTTCACATCCACCTTGTGTGTGCCTCTCTCTCTCTCTCCCTCCCTCTTACACAGGTTGAGAGACTCTGCCTCTGTGAGTGTACGTCTCTTTCTCCCCCTCTCCCACACACAGTAAGACCGAGGTACTGTGCTCAGTCCATCTGTGTCTCCCACATACACAGTAAAATATGTCTCCAAATGAGCCAATTCAACCAAGGGAGGATATATATAGTGTGTGAAAAAAAAAGTTACATCATTTGTGTCACGTGTAGTTCACGATGTTCATTCAAGATTTAACGGGAAAGCTCGGGAAACAGACAAGTCACTCGCACAAATAACAGAAATGCCGAGTACCGTGGGAACTCTTTATCTACCCCCGTTATATCGTGCGAGACTCGTGCTGGACCACGACCTCTTCACTCTGGTGACATATTGCGTCAACTCGCCCCGTGAAAAGGCCCCATTAAGCAGCTTGCTGCAATACCAACTCAAACACTTGAAGGATGTTGACAGCATCAATTCCAACAGAATCTACTGATCAAATATTTGTCCTGGTCACAAGCAAATTAATCCCAATATTTGTGTTAATTCATTACCTGTTTCATAACACGCATTAATTTAAATGTAACCTCCTTTGATGAGAAACTTTAAACATGCATAAATGTATTTAATAATTATAAAGGGAAAAGAGCCTGTGATCCACCCACCTCCCCAATCTCCCTCCACTTATCCCTACAATACAGATTATTTAAGTACAGCATATCAGTAAAACTTCACTTCCTCTTTTACTTCAAGACACACATCATTGTTAGGGAGAGAAAATCTTACTCGAATATCCAATGCACTTGGTGTGTGCTGAATCGAAAGAACCTACAAAGAGTCCTTTGTTAGTTGAAGGTGGGTGTGTACTTGTTACCGGCAAACCTACAACTCAAATGTACTCTATGCTGTTGAAACCATTGACATGTTTCAGTGACCCAAAGACGTCAAAGCCTTTTGTCTAGGAATCAATTGGCTTAGAGGATTTCACCTTATTGATGTTTGGTTTTGTTTTGAACTGTAAGTGAGCTCATATTTCCCCAGCTGAAGGAGACTGTTGAGACCAGGAAGTCCTACCTTTGTTTTACTTGTGTTTGTTAGTGCGCAGTGAGAGACCTCATCGTATCACATATTTCCAGAGCTGATCTGTAACGATCTGTAAATATGTGCCTGCAAAACTTTGATACAGCATTCTTAAAAAAATGAAAATAGTTGTAAGGTAATTATGAGTTCTAACAGACACAACAGCCACGCAGTCTGGAGAAGGGTCTCGACCCTATACGTCACCCATTCCTACTTTAATACAAATAAACACCATCCACTTTCTTACCTGTCTAGTGCAATTTTCTTAATTCAAGTAATTGGAAAAACAACTTTTGATTTTTACATTATTTCTTTACTTCATTATTTATATCCCTAATTCCAATAATTAGAATTATTTTTTTAACATTAATTTCCCCTTTGCTGCATTATTTACAGGGCTTAATTCAAATAATTATATCACTCATTTTTGTGTAATAAAGGTACTAAATTATTAGATTGTACTTCTGGTTACTTAACAAAAGTATTTTTTTAAAGTTTAACAATTATAAGGACCATTGATTCTGTCAAATTCAGTTTCAGGCCATCACAAAATTTCCAAAGGTGTCACAATCAAGCAGCAGAAATACAGTTATTGCGAAAATGGGAAAGACGAAGAATAGCAGCTAATTGGCCTCAATACAAAAATTTGGAAACATTGTTACTAACAAAAAAAAGCAAAGCTGAGTTAAGGGATTTGGACTGGAACACAAATATGTCACTGTAATACTCAAAGAAATAAACCTTTTGTGACATGGTTAACATAGCATATGGGTTTTATTCAACAATGTGGAATGGCAGCCTATTTGTCAAACCAAAGCGACAACCATTCTAATGACATGGAAGTAATCACACAAAGTAAAATATATGTGACTGGAACTTCAGACTGAATCAAAACCCGAAACAGCAGATCCATAATTAGCTGTGTCTATATAGGCCATTAATACTATTTATGTAAGGCTAACGTGAATGATGTCAGTTGTGTAATTATTAGCAGGAAAGTCGTCATACTCATGGACAAAGAGTTGAATGTTTTACCCTTTGAACCTAAAGTTACAATTCTAATATGTTACAATCACGAGATAACATGAATCATACTCTCTACATTATCTATGTTCAACAAATATATCAAAGTAGCAAACAGTATAAATACTCTGATGCAGCAATCATATGCTGGAAAATACATTATTATCTTGAAGCAAACCAAAGCAAGACAATTAAGAGTGAAGATTTTTTTTTAAAGCATATATTTGTATGAGGAGTCCTTGACCTGAAACATGTCCCTCCTTCAACAGATGCTGCCTGACATGGTGAGCATTTCCTGCATTTTATGTTTTTATTGATGATACTTAAATAACTGTTGGGATCAGCTTTTGTTGCGATAGCACATGACAGTTTCACTGATTCCGTTTAGAGGTTGGAATCACAACCAAGTAACCTAGTGCCTAGTGTTGCTGAACCAACTCAATTCAGAGACAAAGTCACTGACACAGGAACATGGTGGAAATCTTAAGAATATCTGGTGTGAGCACAAATATCTTTCACAAATATTCCAATGGCTTCTCCTATTTCCAAGTAGTGCACCCAAGGCATAAACCAAGCTAAAGGAAAGTAGATAACAATTAATTCTAAGTTGGTGAAGGTGACAAAATGTATTCTAATTATTTTGATAATTCTTTCAGCAGTGGATTCTGTTTGGGTGAGTTAGTTTTACTGATGTTTTAAGGCAGAGATAGGTTCTTGATTAGTATGGGTGTCAGAGGTTGGGGAGAAGGCAGGAGAATGGGGTTAGGAGGGAGAGATAGATCAGCTATGATTGAATGGCGGAGTAGACTTGATAAGCCGAATGGCCTAATACTGCTGCTATCACTTATGACCTTATGTTTGTGAAGGTAGTGACAACCTGAAACATTACAATCATGTAGATAGACACAAAATACTGGAGTAACTCCAGCAGTTCAGACAGCATCTCTGCCCAATAGGAATGAGTGATGTTTTGAGTCGGAACCCTTCTTCAGACTGAAAGATAGAGAACAGATGACCTCAAGAAGGGTGGAGTCCATAATAGCCCATTGTTTGCTGGGGAAGATATGCTATCGTCAGGGATGCAAGGATGCGACCATGGAACTAATAGGGTGACTAGGGTGCGGATTGGAGGGTAGGGGTGTGGGGGGGAGGGGGGGGATAAATATAGGAGTTACTTGAAATTAGAGAAATTAATGTTTGTACCACTGGGTTGTAAACTGCCCAAGCAGGCCCTGTTTTTGTTCTGGCCTTCTCTATCTTTCAGCCTGAAGAAGAGTTTCGACGCAAAATGTCACCTTGTGGAGGGCCGAGCCACTTTGGCCTTGAACCGTCGTTTGTCGAGCTCTCGCCTGGACCTGGCGTGATCTGTGCCAACCAATCAACGCCGTCCTGGGTGGACAGTAGGTGGCGCTGCAACGGACGACGGAACTGGTCTTCACTTCACAGTCAACATGTTAACTCTCAAAGCTTGCCCTTTTGCACTAATTGGTGAGCTGTAATGTTTAAATATTAAAACTGGGTGTTTAAACAATGCTTGAACCTCATCAGTGGTGACCCCGACGATCCAAAATGGCCTCTTATGGATTTCATCATGCCTGGAGGAGACAAACCAGACCAGCAGAAACAGTTTCACGCAAGCTGCCCACCTCGCGCTCTACCTAGTTATCCGGCATTTCCGCTACTTCCTTGAGGGCATGGATTTCACAGCTTTCTACGACCACAAGCCACTAACCTTTGCCTTTGTCAAAGTGTCTGATCCTTGGTCAGCCTGACAGCAGCGTCACCTGACCTACATCTCAGAATCCATGACTTGCAGGCACATCGCAGGCAAGAGCAACCAGGTTGCAGATGCATTGTCCCACACCACCATCAATGCCATCCACGCTCTGGCCCCAGGTGTCGGCTACACGGCCATGGCGGCCACCCAGCGAGAGGATGAAGAGATGCATCTCAGGCAAGCTGTTGGAAGATGTGTAATTCAGGCCCGCTGACACCACACTCCTCTGCGACGTGTCTGCAGGCAGCCAAAACCCATCATCCACTCTGCCTGGCGCCGCTGGATTTTCGACATTGTCATGGCCTAGCTCACCCTTCCATCTGGAAAACAAAGACACAGATGGCAGCCAAGTTCATGTGGCATGGGTTGCGCAAACAGATTGGTAACTGGGCCAGAACGTGCATCCCCTGTCAAAACTCCAAGATTCAGCGACACATCAAGGCGCCGCTGCAGAACTTCGCCCTGACACATCGGCATTTCGACCACATCCATGTCGACATCGTTGGACCGCTGCCTCCACCTCTTCACCATCGTGGACAGATTCACGAGATGGCCGGAAGCCGTCCTGCTCTCGGATACCTCCACTGCGACCTGTGCATGTGCCCTCACCGCACACTGGATCACCCGCTTTGGTGTGCTGGTGGACATCTCCTCCGACAGAGGCACGCAGTTCACCTCCGAGCTTTGGTCAGCAATGGCCTGGCTACTTGGCACTAAGCTGCACTACATAATGGCCTACCACCCACAAGCAAACGGCCTAGTGGAACGTTTTCACCGGCACATGGAGGCATCCCTCAAGGCACAGCTCACCGGCCCAGACTGGATGGATGTATTGCCGTGGGTCATGCTAGGCATACGCACTGCCCCAAAGGAGGACTTGGGAACTTCCTCGGATGAGCTGGTGTAATGCGCCCCACTTATAGTCCCAGAGGACTTCATCCCGGCGGCGCATGGACATCAAGAACCGCCAACGACCATGCTGACGCGCCTCCATGAGAAGGTGGGCACGCTCCAGTCCCAACGTCCCGACATGGTTTCACAACCATGCACGTCCCACCTGACCTCCAGGACTGCCAGTATGTCTTCCTTCGCTGAGATTCCCACCGCTCACCACTGCAAAAGCCTTACGAAGGACCCTTCAGAGTATTGCAAAACAACGCCATGGCTTTCCTCATCGACATGGGTGGCAGATACGAGACACAAACACGTAGACCGTCTTAAGCCGGCACACTTGGACATTGACCAGCCAGTGCAGGTGGCACAACCCCGCCACAGTGGGAGTCCACCATCATGACCAAACCCTCCCTGAACTCAACCAGCTGCAACCCCGAACACTGGAGACACGTATACAAGATCAGGCCACCTCACTCGACAGCCTGACCGGCTACTCCAGATCTGGTAGTGGGGTGGGAGGGGGGGTTCATGTGGCAGGCCGAGCCACTTTGGTCTCAAACCATCATTCGTCGAGCTCGAGCACTCTATCTTCGGTTTAAACCAGCATTTGCAGTTCCTTCCTATCCATTACAATCATATGTCTGAGCATATATTGTTTATCACAAATACCAGCTGACGTGTTCTCTCTCTGCATTTTGCTCATCACTAAAAATATGCCCATCCATGTCTGAATGATGAAAAAGATCTGGCATGAGTCTAGAGATGACAAATAGTCAGGTCTTTCATTGCCTTGTCTTGCTTCTCTATCATTTTAGGTTACTTGCAATCCTGGGGCGCCAGTAAACTTACTTGGATCAGGTGAAGATGCAGCTTTTAAGTTAGAAAACTGGAGCAACAGACACAGAAAGACCTACAACTGACAGGCAGTCACAACTTGATCTTCAATATCAAATCTTTGCAAATGATACCCTGCACTGGGTAATATCACCATGCCTTTATTACCAATTGCATAATATCTCTAAAATAATAACTTACGATGATTTGTGTTGTTGGGCTTCATTTTATCTTTTATTTGTGAACAACACTGATGACTGGTGGCTTTATTTACGAACCAGCAACATGAGACATGGCCTTCGTTTATCACATGACGTGCAGTTTTACCACATAATGATGCTTGGCCTGATGTTGAAGGAATAACAATAAACTTTCTGTCAAGAGTCAAGAGTGTTTAATTCAGTGTAATATTTCTGATTATTATTTATTAACCTATGGTGATAAATAACATTTTGTCCCTTGCTTTCCCTTCCTGGTTCCTGACATTCTTTTTATTTCCTTGGCCGTTTGTACTGCAAATATTTTCATACCCATGACTATGCTGAGTATCATACTGAAGCCCGTGAAGCCACCAAATCATGGGCTATGGCAGGTAGACCCAGACCCAGACAGGGGCCTGTGTTTGAGCAGTTTGAGTGTTTGAGGCCCAGGACCGTTGGAGACAGCGGAGGAGGGTCAGGGCGGTGAGTACTTAAATTGGGCACGGGGCTTGTTTTCACAGAGGCCCAGGACCGTTGGAGACAGTGGAGGAGGGTCAGGGTGGTGAGTACTTAAATCGGGCACGGGGCTTGTTTTCACAGAGGCCCAGGACCGTTGGAGACAGCGGAGGAGGGTCAGGGCGGTGAGTACTTAAATTGGGCACGGGGCTTGTTTTCACAGAGGCCCAGGACCGTTGGAGACAGTGGAGGAGGGTCAGGGTGGTGAGTACTTAAATCGGGCACGGGGCTTGTTTTCACAGAGGCCCAGGACCGTTGGAGACAGCGGAGGAGGGTCAGGGCGGTGAGTACTTAAATCGGGCACGGGGCTTGTTTTCACAGAGGCCCAGGACCGTTGGAGACAGCGGAGGAGGGTCAGGGCGGTGAGTACTTAAATCGGGCACGGGGCTTGTTTTCACAGAGGCCCAGGACCGTTGGAGACAGCGGAGGAGGGTCAGGGCGGTGAGTACTTAAATCGGGCACGGGGCTTGTTTTCACAGAGGCCCAGGACCGTTGGAGACAGCGGAGGAGGGTCAGGGCGGTGAGTACTTAAATCGGGCACGGGGCTTGTTTTCACAGAGGCCCAGGACCGTTGGAGACAGCGGAGGAGGGTCAGGGCGGTGAGTACTTAAATCGGGCACGGGGCTTGTTTTCACAGAGGCCCAGGACCGTTGGAGACAGCGGAGGAGGGTCAGGGCGGTGAGTACTTAAATCGGGCACGGGGCTTGTTTTCACAGAGGCCCAGGACCGTTGGAGACAGCGGAGGAGGGTCAGGGCGGTGAGTACTTAAATCGGGCACGGGGCTTGTTTTCACAGAGGCCCAGGACCGTTGGAGACAGCGGAGGAGGGTCAGGGCTTACCAAAGTCTGTAACGTTCCACACTCCATAGGGAGGGTTTCTGGTGGAAGCCGCTGATTGGTGGAAGCAGACTAGAGGAAGCAGCTGATTGGGTGCAACCTCAGGTTAGCATTTCTGCTTTCTGGTTAAAGGTACAGTGCTTTAGTAAACGTACAGTGGGCTAAAGGTACAGTGCTTTTTGTTTATATAATAAAGGTACAGTTTAAAGGGCAAGAGGGAGCAGTTGTTGTGAGTCAGATACCTGCTGATTTCTCCCAGCAGTTTCTATTGTATTGTACTGGTATCGGATCCAGGGTAAGGCGAGAGAATGACAGTCAGAGCAGTGTACTGTTCTGGATGTCAGATGTGGGAGGTCATGGTGTCGGATGGCCCTCCAGACGTCCACATCTGCACCAGGTGCAGAGAGATGGGGCTCCTAAGGGACCGTATTAGGTTCCTGGAGCAGCAGCTCGATGACCTCTGTCTGGTCAGGGAGAGTGACGAGGTCATAGAGGGGAGTTATAGGGAGGTGGTCACTCCAAAACCACAGGAGAGAGACATGTGGGTCACGCTAAGGAAGGGCAAGGGGCAGAGGCAGGAACGAGGGAGTACTCCAATGTCGGTACACCTTGCAAATAAGTACTCCTGTTTGAGTACGGATGAGGATGACAGCCTACCCGGGAGTAGCAACAGCGGACGGGCCTCCAGCACAGAGACCGGCCCTGTTGCTCCGAAAGGTAGGGAAAAAAAGAAGAGGGCAATAGTAATTGGGGACTCTATTGTTAGGGGGTCGGATAGGCGTTTCTGTGGATGCAGTCGGGAGACCAGGATGGTGGTCTGCCTCCCTGGTGCCAAGGTCTTGGACGTGTCTCAACGCATCCAAGATATCCTGAAATCAGAGGGAGAGGAGCCTGAGGTCGTGGTACATATTGGTACAAATGACATAGGTAAAAAAAGTGAAGAGGTCTTGAAGGGAGGATTTAGGGTGTTGGGAGGAGAGTTAAGGAAAAGGACCAAAAAGGTAACAATCTCAGGATTACTGCCTGTACCACGCGACAGTGAGAGTAAGAATGGAGCGAGGTGGAGGATAAATGCGTGGCTGAAAGACTGGTGCAGAGGGCAGGGATTCAAGTTTCTGGATCATTGGGACTTCTTTTGGGGAAGGTGGGACCTGTATAGAAAGGATGGGTTGCACTTGAACCCGAGGGGGACCAACATCGTGGCGGGGAAATTTGCAAAGGTCACTGGGGAGACTTTAAACTAGAATGGTTGGGGCGAGGGACTCAAATAGAGAAAGCTAGTAGACCGAATGGGAGGCAGGAAGCAGAAAAGGGAAGCACTCGGACACAAGAGGAGAAAGAAAAAAAAGGAAATAAACAGAGAAGAAGAGACGGGGGGTTTCTTAAATGTGCATATTTTAATGCTAGGAGCATTGTAAGAAAGGTGGATGAGCTTAGAGTCTGGATAGACACCTGGAAGTATGATGTTGTGGCGATCAGTGAAACATGGTTGCAGGAGGGCTGTGATTGGAAACTAAATATTCCAGGATTTCGTTGCTTCAGGTGTGATAGAATTGGAGGGGCAAGAGGTGGTGGTGTTGCATTGCTAGTCAGGGAAGATATTACAGCAGTGCTTTGGAAGGATAGATTGGAGGGCTCATCTAGGGAGGCTATTTGGGTGGAACTGAGAAGTGGGAAAGGTGTAGCAACACTTATAGGGGTGTATTATAGACCGCCAAATGGGGAACGGGAATTGGAAGAGCAAATATGTAAGGAGATAGCAGATATTAGTAGTAAGCACAAGGTAGTGATTGTGGGAGATTTCAACTTTCCACACATAGACTGGGAAACACATTCTGTAAATGGGCTGGATGGTTTGGAGTTTGTAAAATGTGTGCAGGATAGTTTTTTGCAGCAATACATAGAGGTACCTACTAGAGGAGAGGCAGTGCTGGACCTCCTGTTAGGAAATGAGACGGGACAGGTGGCGGAGGTATGCGTTGGGGAGCACTTCGGGTCCAGTGATCACAATACCATTAGTTTCAATATAATTATGGAGAAGGTCAGAACTGGACCTAGGGTTGAGATTTTTGATTGGAGAAAGGCTAACTTTGATGAGATGCGAGATGATTTAAAAGGAGTGGACTGGGACATTTTGTTTTATGGGAAAGATGTAGAAGAGAAATGGTGGACATTTAAAGGGGAAATTTTAAGAGTACAGAATCTTTATGTTCCTGTTCGGTTGAAAGGAAACAGTAAAAATTGGAAAGAGCCCTGGTTTTCAAGGGAAATTGGACATCTTGTTCGGAAAAAGAGGGAGATCTACAATAATTATAGGCAGCATGAAGTAAATGAGGTGCTTGAGGAGTATAAGGAATGTAAAAAGAATCTTAAGAAAGAAATTAGAAAAGCTAAAAGAAGATATGAGGTTGCTTTGGCAAGTAAATCCAAAGGGTTTCTACAGCTATATTAATAGCAAAAGGATAACGAGGGATAAAATTGGTCCATTGGAGAAACAGAGTGGGCAGCTATCTGCAGAACCAAAAGAGATGGGGGAGATATTGAACAATTTCTTTTTTTCGGTATTCACCAAGGAGAAGGATATTGAATTATGTGAGGTAAGGGAAACTAGTAGAGTAGTTATGGATACTATGAGTTTCAAAGTAAAAGAAGTACTGACACTTTTGAAAAATATAAAAGTGGATAAGTCTCCAGGTCCTGACAGGATATTCCCTAGGACATTGAGGGAAGTTAGTGTAGAAATAGCCGGGGCTATGACAGAAATATTTCAAATGTCATTAGAAACGGGAATAGTCCCCGAGGATTGGCGTACTGCGCATGTTGTTCCATTGTTTAAAAAGGGTTCTAAGAGTAAACCTAGCAATTATAGACCTGTTAGTTTGACTTCAGTGGTGGGCAAATTAATGGAAAAGATACTTAAAGATAATATATATAAGCATCTGGATAATCAGGGTCTGATTAGGAACAGTCAACATGGATTTGTGCCTGGAAGGTCATGTTTGACTAATCTTCTTGAATTTTTTGAAGAGGTTACTAGGGAAATTGACGAGGGTAAAGCAGTGGATGTTGTCTATATGGACTTTAGTAAGGCCTTTGACAAGGTTCCTCATGGAAGGTTGGTTAAGAAGGTTAAACTGTTGGGTATAAATGCAGGAATAGCAAGATGGATTCAGCAGTGGCTGAATGGGAGAAGCCAGAGGGTAATGGTGGATGGCTGCTTGTCGGGTTGGAGGTAGGTGACTAGTGGGGTGCCTCAGGGATCTGTGTTGGGTCCTTTGTTGTTTGTCATGTACATCAATGATCTGGATGAAGGGGTGGTAAATTGGATTAGTAAGTATGCAGATGATACCAAGATAGGGGGTGTTGTGGATAATGAAGAGGATTTCCAAAGTCTACAGAGTGATTTAGGCCATTTGGAAAAATGGGCTGAAAGATGGCAGATGGAGTTTAATGCTGATAAATGTGAGGTGTTACACCTTGGCAGGACAAATCAAAATAGGACGTACATGATAAATGGTAGGGAATTGAAGAATACAGTTGAACAGAGGGATCTGGGAATAACCGTGCATAGTTCCTTGAAGGTGGAATCTCATATAGATAGGGTGGTAAAGAAAGCTTTTGGTATGCTAGCCTTTATAAATCAGAGCATTGAGTATAGAAGCTGGGATGTAATGTTAAAATTGTACAAGGCATTGGTGAGACCAAATCTGGAGTATGGTGTACAATTTTGGTCGCCCAATTATAGGAAGGATGTCAACAAAATAGAGAGAGTACAGAGGAGATTTACTAGAATGTTGCCTGGGTTTCAACAACTAAGTTACAGAGATAGGTTGAATAAGTTATGTCTTTATTCTCTGGAGCGCAGAAGGTTAAGGGGGGACTTGATAGAGGTCTTTAAAATGATGAGAGGGATAGACAGAGTTGATGTGATCAAGCTTTTCCCTTTGAGAATAGGGAAGATTCAAACCAGAGGACATGACTTCAGAATTAAGGGACAGAAGTTTAGGGGTAACATGAGGGGGAACTTCTTTACTCAGAGAGTGGTAGCGGTGTGGAATGAGCTTCCAGTGGAAGTGGTGGCGACAGGTTCGTTGGTATTATTTAAGAATAAATTGGATAGGCATATGGATGAGAAGGGAATGGAGGGTTATGGTATGAGTGCAGGCAGGTGGGACTAAGGGAAAAAAAAAAATTGTTCGGCGCGGACTTGTAGGGCCGAGATGGCCTGTTTCCGTGCTGTAATTGTTATATGTTATATGTTATATGGTTAAGAAGCTCACTAATGCAAGGTATGCTGTTCGCTTCATCTGTAAAAATGAGCAAGCTATGAGGGCTGATTCCATGGTTAAGAAGCTGCTAAGTAACAATGCTACAGATTTTTGGAAGGATGTGAGAGCTCTTAGCAGTTGCAAAACATCTCTACCATGCACTGTAGCTGGAATCTCCGGAACAGCTAATATCGACATTATGGCGACAACATTATAGCACTTTATTCAACTGTGTCCAAGGTGACTTGTATAGGGTGGACAATATTGAGAGTAATGACTCGATGGCGATTATGTCACATGAGGTGTATCATGCCATGAACAAGCTGTCCAACAACAAAGCAAGTGGCTTGGATCATATCTCTGCTGAACATCTTAAGTATGCGAGTATGAGGATAGCTCCTCTCCTTGGTATTTGTTTTACTGGCTTTATGATTCATGGCTTGTTACCAGATTCAATGTTGTCTGTCCTGTTAGTGCCAGTCATTAAGGACAAAGCTGGTTAAGTAGGCAGCCTAAATAATTACAGGCCCATAGCTTTAGCCAGCATATTGTCAAAAGTTTTAGAAAGAGTTCTGCTGGATAGAATAAATTAGCTTGTTAACTCCACAGATAACCAGTTTGGCTTTAAAACTAAACATGGCACTGGCTTATGCATTTTTGCCCTAAAGGAGATTGTAAACAAATATAGAGGCAAAAACTCTTCAATCCTTATGTGCTTTATTGATGCTTCCAAAGCCTTTGACCGTGTTAATCACAGAAAGCTGTTTGGTAAAATGAGTCAAAGAGGGGTGCCTAAATACATTGTTAGAATTCTGGCCTACTGGTATGCCCACCAGACTATGCAAATAAAATGGGGCAATAGGGACTCAGCCCCATTTGGGGTTAGCAATGGCGTTAGACAAGGGGGAATTTTGTCCCCAGTCCTTTTGAATCTATATATTGATGATCTGTCTAAACAATTGAAAGCCTGTAACACTGGGTGCGTGATTGGTAATATTTTAGTGAACCATACTTTAGTGAGTCCATCTAGCGCTGGTCTCCAGCAGCTCCTTGCTATATGTTCTGTGTATGGTGTGGAACATGACATTAAATATAATGCTAGTAAGAGTGCTGTTATGATCTGTAGAACCAAAGAGGATAAATGTCTAAAATTCCCTGATTTTAAATTGTCTGACAAAAATCTTAGTGTCTGTAATAAGGTAAAATATCTAGGGCATATTATTACAGAACAAATGACAGATGATGAGGATATTTATAGGCAACGATGCATGCTGTATGTACAGGCGAATATTCTCTTGCGTAAATTTGGTGCGATGCAGATGTGGTGAAGATGTCGCTATTTAGAGCATACTGCACACCACTCTACACTGCGCACCTGTGGTCGAACTATGGAAAGACAAGTATGCAGAGACCAAAGGTGGCATATAACGATGCCATGAGAACACTGCTGAGGCAACCTAGATGGTGTAGTGCCCGTAATATGTTTGTGGCTGCAGGAGTCAGTACTTTAGAAGCTATCCTAAGACATCACATGTATAGATTCATTTGCAGGATAAATGACTAAAAATGTGCTTATTGTGGCCTTGTCAAATATAAAGGTTAGCACTACACGCTACGAATCCCAGCTGTGGAGACACTGGTATCGTTGTCGTTGTAGGACATTGATCATTCTTTTAATCTGGATTTTTAACTTATGTATTGTGTATTTTTTTTAATATAAATTATGATGCTTTTATAAGTGATATACTAAGATTTTATATGTATTTTATGATATTTAATATGCAATGCATTTTTTAATGTAATGTTGCCCCTTGTCTGGACCTTGAGTCCGTAATAAAAGTTTATTATATTATGCAGCATGTCCTGTAAGCTTTCAACCATTAACAATATTTTTTGCAGAATGTACACAAGCAGCACAAGCAATCGGTTTAACTTATACACGAGCACTTCACAGACGATCTCTGGAGCATCCTACAAATTGTTGCAAAACAGACAGCAGTTAGTTGCACGGCAGGAGTGACAGTGACAGACTTAAGGTAATAATCGTTATCAACAACCATTTAGTATACATCACACTGCTCTTCTCCGTCACAGTTTGTGCAGCAGTAGAGTTTCTACCTAACTACCTACAGTTGTAGAGTTGCAGCGCCAGAGACCCAGGTTCGATCCTGACTATGGGTGCTGTCTGTACGGAGTTTGTACGTTCGCTCCATGACCTTGGGTTTTCTCCAAGGTCTTCAGTTTCCTCCCACACTCCAAAATCGTAGAGTTTTGTAGGTTAATTGACGTGGTATTAATGTAAAAAAGTGTCCCTAGTGCGTGTAGGATGGTGTTAATATGCAGGGATCGCTGGTGTGTGCGGACTCGATGGGCCAAAGGCCCTATTTCTGCACTGTATCTCTAAACTAAATAAAACTTTAAAAAGACTGATTTGACAAAGTTCTAAATCCTATAAAGTTAATTCCTGCACCCTCTACTTTTGCCATAGCGCAGATATTATTTGTGTTGATGTTGTAGATATACCAGGTATTATTGAAATATCATCTATTTCTGGACTTAATTATGTTATCTATTGTTGACTAAAGTCAAACTCCACTTGGACTTATTCTAGAAACACCTTTGATCTTGTTATTGTGCTGGGCGCTAACTGTGATTAAGTAGTTGACAGAGACTTTACATATTTTTCCAGATACAAATTCACAGACGACACCACCATTGTGGGCTGGATATCAAATAATGATGAGAGAGCGTACAGGAAGGTGTTCTGCAGCGAGCGAGTCCTCAGTTCGCATTGCCTGAGCCAGGCATGTCCTCCATCTTGGTCCAAAGCTGGTGAGTCCCCTGTCTGTGGCAGGTGAGCTGGGTGGGTCCACTTTCTTCGGTCTGTGGTGGGTGAGCCAGACCTTCAAGGTGGGTCCTTTGGTCTGTGGCAGGTGAGATACCAGTCCTTGGTCGGAGAGCCAGGTGGAGCTTCCATCCTCAGTCTGTGGCGAGCGATGCCTTGGTATGCAGAGGGTGAGGTAGACCTTCCACCGGGTCCTCGGTCCTCCGTCTGCGGCAGGTGAGTACCCGGTTCTGGAACAGCTCCTTCCAAGTGCGCATGAAATTGCAGAGAATTGTGAATGCAGCCCAGACCATCACGCCAACCACCCTCCCTTCCATTGACTCAATCTACATGTCATGCTGCCTCAGCAAGGCCACCAGCATAATCAAGGACGAATCTCACCCCAGACACTCCCTCTTCTCCCATCAGGCAAGAGTGACAGAAGAGTGAAAATGCACACCTCCAGATTCAGGGACAGTTTCTACCCAGAGAGACCCCAGTTCAATCCTGACTATAGGTGCTGTCTGTAGGGAGTTTGTACGTTTTTGCTGTGACCTCATGGGTTTTCCCTGGTTGCTCAGGTTTTCGCCCACACTCCAAAGATGTACAGGTTTGTAGGTTAATTGGCTTTGGTAAATTGTTCCCTAGTGTGTAGGATAGTGTGAGTGCACGGGGTGATTTGCAAACTCAGTTGGCCAAAGGACCTGTTTCTGCACTGTAAATCTAAAGTCTAAAGTGTACATGAACTCTGTTAGGCCGAATGAAACATTTCACCTGGACAAACTAAAGGCTGGCACCAAGGGAATGCAATAATCCAATTAATTGATCTATTGTTTAATGATTTATTTTCAAAAACAGGATCAGGATGATATTCTGTTATCTGTACAAATATAATTTGCTGAAGTTAGCATGTTTGTACATTATCAATACACATTTAGGCAACAGGAGCATGTTGCCTGCAAAGCAGCCGGTGTAGGTGTAAGTGAAGCATGACACTTCTTCAAAATAGAACTGAGTATTTCAGGATCTCTGTGTAAATGGCTTGAACATTGACCTCCAATTTCCGGTAGCCCTTGCTGTCTCCTCACCTTCTCAGCTCTCCCTCAGCCCTCTGGCTCCTCCTCTTCCTTTCTTCTCCCCCCCCCCTCCCCCCCCCCACCCCACATCAGTCTGCAGAAGGGTTTTGGCCCGATACGTTGCCTATTACCTTCGCTCCATAGTTGCTGCCTCACCCGCTGAGTTTCTCCAGCACTTTTGTCTATCTCTGTGTAAACAGATAGCTTCATAGTATTATTAGTATAAAGTACTGTGTTTCTATTAATGGGAATTAAAATAAAATTCAATTATGTTTCATCAAATTGGTCCTGTCATACACTTTATTAAATTTAATGAGTCTTATTTTGTAAGCAGATGAAAATTAAACACATTGATGCTTCATGATGTCGAATTTTCTTAACTTAATTGTTGTTAACCGCTCCCCAACAAAACTTAACCCCCACCCCTAATCACCAATAGACACTCTCTAACTCCTTCCCATCTTTGAACTTGTCTCATTGTATTTTGACATTCTCTTCAGATGGCAGATGAGGCCCCGGTTTAATATCTCCTGGAAAAGATAGCTCCTCCAACTGTGCAGCACTCCCACAGAATGACATGTTCAAATCCCTGTTAACCACACCATCCACTAAATGTTTCTAACTGCCCCAGTTGATCAAAATGGTTCTTCAAAAAATGTTGAGGACTGGTACTTTCTACTTTAATATGTCTTTTTACATGCACGTTTAATGGGATACAATTTGTCATTTTACATCTAAATGGCCTGTCCCACTTTCACGATCTAATTCACGACCTTTTTTACTCGTGGACATTTTTCATCATGCTAGAAAAAACGCCCACGACCTACTTGATGCTACGTGTACCTACGACTAGCATCACGGCTTGCTACGACCTACCTACGACCTCCTCGTGCTGCGAGTATGAGTCAAGGGCAAACTCGCCAGAGGTCGTGAATTAGGTTGTGAAAGTGGGACAGGCCCTTTACCTAACCTCCTATCACTGGTTTATAATTCCTCAACCTTCTGATTCTAATCCAGTGAGAATCTTACCTGAGAATGGTTCATGAATGCTGACACTTCATCCTCCCCCCCACGCCCTCCCCATTTAAAATAAATATTTACAGGCTCCTTGCTTCAATTAATATGAAATATTTTCTTTTGACTGGATTATTTTGATTATTGAAGCAATGTACAAAAGAGAACGTTAGAATGAATAGATTTACACAATTTTCTGTTCCATATCTTTTATAAAGCTAAGCAAATTATGGAAATACATTTTCGAACCTATCTAAATCTCTTATAACTAACATTAATAAATGTTAAAGTTATCATGTTTTAGTGTCACTCTTGACATTCAATAATACAGACTATATATAATAAGCAAGTCAGGGTTGCTTTCAATTAAAATGAGACATATTTCAATCTAGTTAAATAAAACAATAATCCATCTTATCCATTAATTTTATATCAAAGTCACGTGAGTGAGTACGTGAAGAGCCTGCCAGCCCGCTTGCACGTCAATACGTCGACGCATGGCGCGGGAGTCGGAGGCGTTCGAAACTGCTCTGGCAGGTAAGTTAATTTTGTTTCAGCGGGCCGCTGCGGTACAGCAGGCCGGGAGTAGCTGACGGGCGCAGCCTGTGCGGCTGCTGCCGTTGGAGCTCCGAACGGGAGCATGCGGCCGGATTTGGAGGCCGCCGAGGAGGCTCCGTAAGGAGCTGGGATTCGATATTGCGGCTGCCGGATTGGCCAGGTCAGCGATTGCTGCAAAAGATTAGCAGCAGCCGGTGGTTTAAAAATAGCCACGGCCAGGACAGCAACCACCAGGTAAACTCAGCTGCAGTAGCACCTAGCAATTTTAAACATAGATGCTGCGGGCTGAGGACGGTTCAGCTTATGCTGGAGAACAGCGTATGGTGTATGCTCTATTTATAGGGTGGCTATAAATAGAATTGGCAGGGTTTTAATAGCGGTTGCTGCTCGGTCACGTTTGTGACTATCCAAGCTGATAGGATACAAAGGTCATGTTTAATACTTTGGAAATATAACGATGTATGTTATCATGCTAATAAAGTTTTTTAAATTGAAATTGAATTAAATTGAATACAAAGGAATTTATTATCACATACACCAAATGGTGTAGTGAAATTTGACTTGCCATTGCAGCATAAAATGGGGCTCCACTGGAGCAGTCGGCTGTTACGGGCAATACCTGTACAGATTAATGCTCCGAAAGGGAGTCCGCCAGAGGCCTGAGGAGGCAATGCCTGGTTCAGGGTTGCATTCTATTTCCTCCCCTAAAAAACTCCATTGAGGCTCCAGAAAGGAGCTCCTGGCATGGGAGGCCATTTTGAGCTGTGTTTATCAGACACCAGTGGGAGCAACACCTGCTTCAGGGTGACGTCATGAGAATTTCCACCAGAGGGGACTGTTGGAGATTCTTTCATAAGAGACTCCAACTATGTGGATATCGATAAAGCAGTCGAATCTCTAATGGGGATATGCTTTTTTTAATCATATGAACAAACTACGCTCCGTGTTCCGGAGGCATTAACAGGTGGTTCCAGCCATATGCTTGTGACAACACCTGGCAGGGTTGCAGTATTTCTCCCACTCTGTCGTGGGGAGTATCGAAAAGAGGTAACTCCGATTATGATGCCGGCTCATCCAGGTCATATGGGGGCCAGAGGCCTGAGGTAGCAACACCTAGAGCAGGGTTGCGCTCTATTTCCTCCCCTTAAATACTCCATTGAGGCTCCAGAAGGGAGCAAGGACTCGGAGTCACTAACAGGTGCAACCTGTCTGGTAAGTACAATTAATAATGATGACTTATACCGACAGCAGAGGACCACGGCAGTGCGGAAAGCTGACGGCCACTTCGGAGTCGCTGGCAGCGCCGATCTGCACAGCTAGTTCTGATTCGGCTCCGAGAGGGACCAGCTTGGCAACCCCGAGTCGGTGCAAAGTCAAAGCCAAGTCTGTGAGACAAGCCTTGTCGGACGATTCGGGACAAGAGAATTCTGTCCCCACATCTATGGCAGATGTCACTGGCCGTTTGTCTCAATTGGAACATCTGATGGGTCAGATGGTGGCACAAAATATGCTCCATGCTACGGAGGCATGCACAGGCAGTTCAAGTCATACGCTTGTAGCAACACCTGGTTCAGGGTTGCAATATTCCCCCCACTTGGATGAAGGGAGTGTTGGAGATGGTGCCAAAAATATGCTCCGTGTTACGGAGGCATGCACAGGCAGTTCGAATCATATGCCTGGAGCAATGCCTGGTTCAGGGTTGCAATATTCCTCTCACTCAGATGAAGAGAGTGTCGGAGATGGTGGCACAAAATATGCTCTGTGTTTTACGGAGGCATGCACAGGCAGTTCGAGTCATATGCCTGTTGCAACGCCTGGTTCAGGGTTGCACTATTTCTCCCACTCTGTCGAGGGGAGTGTCGGAGATCAGTATGGAGCTGACTTCGAACATGAGTATGTGCCTGAATCCCATGCTTTAATGCATGATGTACGAGAGTCGAATAAGGAAGAGCTGCCTGCTCTTGCCTCTAAATTTGCTGTTCCCTCGGGGAACACTACAAGAGGAGTTGGCCAGCGGCATCAGCTACCTAACATCACACCAGCTGAAGAAATGGCAAGCATGGGGCTGAAGATGTGGTCAGACAAGGTCTGCATATGGAACTTCGCTGAAGCTCCAACAAGCAGATCGACCCGGGTTCAGAGACGCTGGCAGGTAAGGTCCCTTTATTAACCTCCGTAAAACTCCGGAATGGAGCAGTCTGTCGGCCCAGGTTTGGGTGACTGGCAGCATGGGCTGTCTAGTATCTTTTCACTGACTTTGGGAAAGATCAGGTTGATCCAGAGACATTGGCACAGTGCCTTGCATAGTAACCTCTGTCAGTTCCAAGTAGGAACAGCTTTGTTACCCTGGTTCAGGGTAGATCATCATGGAACTGGCTGGCCATATAGGTCATATTGACCAGGGAAGCACTGCCTCAACATCAGGCTGCTCAGTAGAGTGAAGTAGTTGAAGTCTCCCTCAACACATGTTTAGATTTCTGCTCAGTTCGTGGAGTTGCCAGTTCGTTGGAAACATCATTGCCATCCTCTCTGGGATAGGTAGCTACCAGCAGGAAGCCGGTCTGGCATATAGTATTTTTATCTGACCTGCAGGTTCATGTTGTGAATCAAAAATGTATTTATAATAATCTGTAGGCTCTCAATACCAGTATTCCTGATTGAGTGGCTGGTCGAAGAGGTTGTGTTGTGCACACTGGCGAATTAGACAAGTGGTTTCATTCAGAGGACTGTGTAGCAATTTCTGGTTCAGGCTTGCATTATGCTAAATTCCACTCTGAGGAAGAACGCTGAGGATTCGTGGTGACTCTAATAGTCAAGAATTGACAGGGAACTCGTATTCCCATATTAAGTGGATACTGTGTTTTCAGCTCTAGTCATAAGGTTCTGATTATATGTTATCAGCAAAATGTATGAATAACTAGTTAATGCATCTTCCGCGGCAAGAGAAGCCAAAATATTTCCGTCCATATGGTGAATAGAGGAACGGTGGTTCCAAGTGGGAATCAATGACAGAGGATGTCTGCCCAAGAACAAGAGAGGTATTTTCTGATATTTTTCAAGATTACAGAAATGTGGAGCATGCCAAATCAGGTTAGGATTTGGCTAACCAGATCATGTGTTTAGTTACCCAGTTTAAGGTGGATGATTGGCTTTCACCACTTTAGCTGATTCAGAGAATCGATCTTGAAGATGCATATTTTGCCATATCTATACACAAGAGGCACATATTATCTGGTGTTTTGATAACAAAGCCATTGGTCGAAGCTAATGCTGCCCTACTCAGATCAAAGGGCACTGTGTCATCGAGTTTTAGATAACATGCAAATTTGCAGCTGATAAAACCTAGAGGTTTATCAGTAGATACCTCTTACGATATTAAGGATGGGGCAGCCTGTTTTCTCGGGCAGCTAGCTCTGCACGATTGTATGGGAAGTTTGTGAACAAAATATGTGAGTTACTTTCAAACAGAGGTTTGTGTGGCTTTCAGTTTGGGCTTAGAGAAGCGTTTATGTGATAGCACAATTGACATTGCTTGTGCTGCTTTGTCAATCTCTATAGCACCATAAGTGGGACAATAAATGATTGGTTATTCACCCGCTGTTCACTACCATTATGCAGGGTGTCTTTTATATGACCGCACTAAAAGCCTACACTCATTGTAGTGTGCAATGTATATCAGTAAATTATTATGCAAATATTCTTCTACTGTATTCCTAATGGGAGCAGTATTTTTTAAGTTGATTATGCTTTTAGCAACTGATTTCAGCCCAAAGAACACAGTCTTTACTCAATCTCTGGCTCGGTCTCTGGCTCATAAGTGACATTAGGGTAGCTTGTCATGGGAATGATCTCATAAGAAAAATGGGCGTGATTGTGTACATTTGGAGTTGACAGCATACCCACCAGAGTGGAGATTGGGGGTGTTATTAGGTATACAAGTACACTGAGCTTGCTAGTACCTATGAGATGAAAGATAGTTTCTTTATTGTTACTTAATAGTCTCTTAAGAGATTGCTGATGGCTCATTAGCAGCCAATAGAATGGATAGTTCCCTTTCATCATGCAGCAAGAGGCTTACATAGTGTGCGTTAAGAAGTTATAAAATTTGTTGAATATGCCTGGATATTTGCAGATAGAATTCTGAACAGTGTTGCATGAGTTATTGTCTAACTCAAAGTCAATTGGGACTATTGTCCGGTTAAGAGCAATGGCCATGTATGCAAGTTAGCATCATGGTATTAATAACCCATGTTTTTCTACCATTAATGGTTCATCTGTTTAAGCGTTTCACACACAGATTGGGTTACTGCATGAAACCACCGAGCTTTGAAGGCTTCACGTAGTCACTCACGTGATTTCGATATAAACTAGAAATTAAACGAGAACTTGCCGTTTGAAGTTTGATCTTTATTTTATGAGAAGTTGAAGTGAGGGAATATGTGCCCTCCACTCCCAACCGTACTTCTCATAAAGATCATTCGGTAATTCTGAGGTCGTTAATCTTTCTATAGCTTAAGTTCAGCAACTAGTCTGTGGTTTCATACAACTGCTCTGAAGATTGACGTGCATGCGGGCTGACGGGCTCTTCACGTATTCCCTGATATCAACTTTTCATAAATTAAAGATCAAACTTCAAATGGTAAATTCTCCTTTAATCTTTCTACTTTGTTTTATACTCATGGAGGCCCATGCTTGGAAGGCAGAATTATGAGGAAAGAAAAAAAATGCCCCTGAAATTAGAGGCAAAGTGATCTCTCTGCCTCAAACCCTTTTCCCCACTCCAGGAAGAAATGAAAACACTGCTACCAGGAAACAAGTAAATGTGACTTTTCACCACGGATGCAAGGAGAGATGTTCATTAACCATATAACCATATAACAATTACAGCACAGAAACAGGCCATCTTGGCCCTTCTAGTCCGTGCCGAACACTTATTCTCCCCTAGTCCCATCTACCTGCACTCAGACAATAACCCTCCATTCCTTTCCCGTCCATATAACTATCCAATTTATTTTTAAATGATAAAATCGAACCTGCCTCCACCACCTTCACTGGAAGCTCATTCCACACAGCTACCACTCTCTGAGTAAAGAAGTTCCCCCTCATTTTACCGCTAAACTTCTGTCCCTTAATTCTCAAGTCATGTCCTCTTGTTTGAATCTTTCCTACTCTCAGTGGGAAAAGCTTATCCACGTCAGCTCTGTCTATCCCTCTCATCATTTTAAAGACCTCTATCAAGTCCCCCCTTAACCTTCTGCGCTCCAAAGAATAAAGACCTAACTTGATCAACCTTTCTCTGTAACTTAGTTGCTGAAACCCAGGCAACATTCTAGTAAATCTCCTCTGTACTCTCTCTATTTTGTTGACATCCTTCCTATAATTAGGCGACCAAAATTGTACACCATACTCCAGAATTGGCCTCACCAATGCCTTGTACAATTTTAACATTACATCCCAACTTCTATACTCAATGCTCTGATTTATAAAGGCCAGCACACCAAAAGCTTTCTTTACCACCCTGTCTACATGAGATTCCACCTTCAGGGAACTATGCACAGTTATTCCTAGATCCCTCTGTTCAACTGCATTCCTCAATTCACTACCATTTACCATTTATGTCCTATTTTGATTTGTCCTGCCAAGATGTAGCACCTCACACTTATCAGCATTAAACTCCATCTGGCATCTATCAGCCCACTCTTCCAAATGGCCTAAATCTCTCTGTAGACTTTGGAAATCTACTTCATTATCCACAACACCACCTATCTTAGTATCATATGCATACTTACTAATCCAATTTACCACACCATCATCCAGATCATTGATGTACATGACAAACATCAGTGGACCCAACACAGATCCCTGTGGCACCCCACTAGTCACTGGCCTCCAACCTGATAAACAGCCATCCACTATTACTCTCTGGCATCTCCCATTCAGCCACTGTTGAATCCATCTTGCTACTCCACCATTAATACCCAACAATTGAACCTTCTTAACCAACCTTCCATGAGGAACCTTGTCAAAGGCCTTACTGAATCCATATATACAACATCCACTGCTTTACTCTCATCAATTTCCCAAGTAACCTCTTCAAAAAATTCAAGAAGATTAGTCAAACATGACCTTCCAGGCACAAATCCATGTTGACTGTTCCTAATCAGACCCTGTTTATCCAGATGCTTATATATATTATCTCTAAGCATAATTTCCATTAATTTGCCCACCACTGACATCAAACTAACAGGTCTATAATTGCTAGGTTTACTCTTAGAACCCTTTTTAAACTATGGAACAAAATGCGCAGTATGCCAATCCTCCGGCACTATTCCCATTTCTAATGACATTTGAAATATTTCTGTCATAGCCCCTGCTATTTCTACACTAACTTCCCTCAATGTCCTAGGGAATATCCTGTCCGGACCTGGAGACTTATCCACTTTTATATTTTTCATTGTGCCTGAAAAGAAGGCAAAACTGGCTCAACAAAATGCCTGGGAAATCTCTAGATTTGACCAGGAGCCACAGGTAATTTATGAAAAATGTCAGAGTTCCTGGGACTTTTGATGAGATTTGTGTTCAAGGTCCTTCTCTGCTTCTCTTAATACTCTTTGATAGTTCTTCCCTTGCAGGTAGATAGGCCCCCAAGACAGCAGGTTGTGGCTGGAGATAGCCAAAAAATGCTGGAGTACCTCAGGCTGCATCTCTGGTGAGAAGGAATAGGTCACTTTACGGGTCGAGACCCTTCTTCAGACTGAGAGTCAGGGGCCGATGTTTTGAAACAGCACCTCACTAACTCCTTCAGGATTCTGAAATGAGTGTGGAAATAAGCTCTGCCATACGCTGTTCCCAATTTGTTGACAATGAAAGCTTTTGTTCTTTTGTTGAAAACCCAGCAGACGGCTTTTACTCTCTTAACTAGATGGAAGCTCAGGAGTCCTGAGAGTAAGCTGAAGTGCAGCCTTCTGCTTGCTACAACTAACCATCAATCCCAGGATGCAAACATTGTATCAGTGGGCATTAAATCGAGTCCAATGGAGTAGATCAGTCAGCCCCAGATTTGCCAGCTCTCTGGCTTGGTTAGGTTCGAACAAGGTGCACCATTGTACCTCACCAGTATGGCGTCAACACTAAGCCAATTATCTTGGTCATCATCTGGCAAAGGTGAGTAGAATTAAAGTTTCATTCATGCATGTCCAAGTGGTAGAGGAAGTCAGATTTCTATACTTAATCAGCCTTCCCCACCTATTTTAGATGACTATTTTACTCCCCCTTATGGACTTGCATAAAGTTTACAAGCCTTGAAATGTGCATTGCATAGGCAAAGATTGCATTTCATTTTCATCTGCAAAATAATCATTTTTAAACAAGTACAGTATGTTTTCCAATCATTTGTTTGCTTGGACTGTGAAGAAGTTACTGTGGCCAACTTTCTAGAAATAAGTCGTAAAATAGCAAAGAGATAATTGTAAAATTATATGGAGCATTGATTAGAACACAGTGTGCTCTGTAGTTTAGAATCACTGTTAGAGCACAGGATATTAAAAAATGTGTGTACAGCATAGGTTAACTAGTAATATATTGATGATGGAAAATGGAGAAACCTAGATTATTCTCAATGAAGCATGGCAAGATAACATTTAATTCCTGTTTTAAAGTCATATAGTGGATTACAATGACAAAGACAATGGATATTTTAAAGGTGGAGAATGACAGATTCTTGATTAATAAGGGTGTCAGGGGTTATAGGGCAAAGGCAGGAGAATAGGGTTAAGAGGCAAAGATAGAACAGCCGTGATTGAGTGGCAGAGAATACTTGATGGGCCGAATGCCCTTATTTTGCTCCAAGTACTTATGAACTTATGACACAATTGACTGCAGATGCTAGAATCTGGAGCAAGAAAAAAATTGCTGGGGGAATACAACTGGTCAAACAGCATCTAGGGGGGAAAAAGAATTGCCGACATTTTGGGAAAAGGCACAAAGTGCTGGCATAACTCAACAGGTCAGCCATTATCGCTGGAGAACATGGATAGGTGACGTTCCAGTCAAGACCCTTCTTCAGGAAGAACTCCTGTGATCATCACTTTCCAGCAGATGCCTCCACCTTCACCCTCCCATCAACTAATTCCATCTGCCTTTTTTTCTCTTTGTCTGATATCACCAATCACCCACCGTGCTCTGTCTCCCAACTCCACCCCTCTCACTCCCCAACCTGGTTCCATCTGCCCATTATAACACAAATCCCTGGTCTTACCCTTTCTCTTCTGCTCTTTATGTTGGCTATCTTTCCTCTCCACTCAGTCCTGATGCAGGGGCTCGACAGGAAGCTGTGTCCTGTCCTTTCCTCCCATATATGTTGCTTGACACACTAAGTTCCTTCAGCGGTTTGTTTTTTTATTTTATGGTGTATATTGAAAGATCCTGAGTTTTTGTAGAGCTAAATGCAGTCCCTTATTTGCCTTTGACCTTATTTCATTATACTAAAGAAAAGAAGGCACAAAATGTTGGAGTAATTCAGTGGGTTTGCCAGCATCCTTGGAAAACATAAACAGGTGAAACATTGGGTCAGGAGAATGATCCCTTCCAATTACAGTTCAATGGTCTTCTATCCAACAAATTGTAATGTATGGCAGTTTGTGCAAAGTAAAATATCTCTAGATTGCTTTCCATAAGTTTTATAGGTCCATACATTTCTGTATAACTGAACCATAACTTCTCTTTTGTATTCTCGATGCCAGAGTGGACATAATGCAATTTATCATTTGATTGAAAATCTAGAGATGTTTGCTGAGATGGTATGAGGCACCCCTTGGAAGAATATGTAGCAAATACAGTAGCTGAGTCAGTGGCTGGGACGGAAACTGAAACTTGTTGAGTAAGACAACTTGGGATCACAAACTTGGATCTGGTTCTAATAGCAGGGAGAAATAAGCAAGTGTGTAGCAGACCTGCAGCAAGAGTGCATTTGACTGAAGACAAACCAATATTCAAAGCGTTGTATTGTAAAGGGAACAGTGTGACCGTTACAAGTTAAAAATGGACCTAGCTTCATGCCCCACATTCCGTGACAAACCAAGGAGCTTTTAAATAAATGTCTAAAATAAGATGTAGGCTGAAAGAAATATTCATGCAGAGACAAACAGGATGCACTTCACAATGATTAGACAACACAATGACATTCGTTCATTGGAATGTAACTGTTTCTTTCACTGAGTACCTATGGTCCAACTCTCCACAAGTTTAGAAATCCATACTGATGTAAAAATCATGGTCCTGCCAAGTGAGGATATACCCCCAAAGCTTAAAAGGTTCCCAAACATTAGAATCCCATTCATTAACTATTTTTAGGAAGCTGATAAGCTCAGAAATATTCCCAAACAAAACAATTTGGTGTGATAACGATTAAACTTTAATCAGAATGATATTTCCATGATGACAAATGGATTAGTTTACTAAATCAGACTATTTGTGGATTTACACATAGCAACGATTATGATAATAGTGCAATTAATATGAGAGAGGAGTTAAAAGCTTGCGTTGATTACATATGAGATTAGTATTTAAAATCAAAAGCAGTTAAAGAGGACTGCCTATTTAAATGTTAAAGAGAAAATGTTGTGTTGAGGGGATAACATTCAAGTGTTTGTATAGTATTTGTAAATGTAAAGCACAAACACAGTATAAAGAACATTGAGTTAGACACAAAAATCTGGAGTAACTCAGCAGGACAGGCAGCATCTCCGGAGAGAAGGAATGGGTGACATTTCGGGTCGAGACCCTTTTTCAGTCTCGACCCGATACGTCACCTATTCCTTTTCTCTAGAGATGCTATCTGTCCCGCTGAGTTTCTCCAGCTTTTTGTGTCCATCCTCAGTTTAAACCGGCATCTGCAGTTCCATCCTACGCAGAACATTGAGTTATGTAGCATTGTGTAATTTGACACCGTTACCCGAATCTGATCGGTTCAGCAATTACACTATCAGCATTTATACTATCAGAGGCTAGTGGGGATCACTAACTTCCTGGGATCGTCACAGCTTGGTCTGGCAACAGCTCTGCCCATGACCCCAACAAACTACAGAGTTGTAGATGGAGCTCTTCCATCACACAGACAAGCTTTTCCACCATCAACTTTACCTACAATTCAATAGACAATAGACAATAGGTGCAGGAGTAGGCCATTCGGCCCTTCGAGCCATCACCACCATTCAATGTTATCATGGCTGATCATTCCCAATCAGTACCCCGTTCCTGCCTTCGCCCCATATCCTCTGACCGCTATGTTTAAGAGCCCTATCTAGCTCTCTCCTGAAAGTATCCAGAGAACCGGCCTCCACCGCCCTCTGAGGCAGAGAATTCCACAGACACACAACTATCTGTGAGAAAATGTGTTTCCTCATCTCCGTTCTAAATAGCTTCCCCTTATTCTTAAACTGTGACCCCTGGTTCTGGACTCCCTCAACATCGGGAACATGTTTCCTGCCTCCAGCGTGTCCAAACCCTTAATAATCTTATATGTTTCAATAAGATACCCTCTCATCCTTCGAAATTCCAGAGTATACCAGCCCAGCCGTTCCATTCTCTCGACATATGGCAGTCCTGCCATTCCGGGAATTAACCTTGTAAACCTACGCTGCACTCCCTCAATAGCAAGAATGTCCTTCCTCAAATTAGGGGATTCATTAACACAGATGGCTGTGGAGGCTAAGGCATTGGGTATTTTTAAAGCGGAGATTGATAGGTTCGTGATTAGGAAGGGCGTCAAAAGTTATGGTGAGGGAAGAAGAATGGGTTTGAGAATGAAAAATAGATCAGCCATATTTGAATGGGAGAGTAGGCTCAATGGGCAAAATGGCCAAATTCTGCTCCTCTGTCTCATGGTCTTACCTTTTTCACCCTGGTCAATCCCTCTTACCCCCTCTAACCGTCATGCAGTAGATACAAAGATTGAAAGCACCTACAACCATATTTAGGAACAGCATCTTGCCAGTAGTTATCAGACTATTGAACAATCCTTCCAGAAGCTAGGTTGTAGTCTGAGCCCCAGGTCATTGTGGACCCTGGACTTTTTTTCTGCAAGTGCAACACTATATTCTGTCCACAAAAAATCTGGAGAAACTCAGCGGGTGCAGCAGCATCTATGGAGCGAAGGAAAAAGGCAACGTTTCGAGCCGAAACCCTTCTTCAGACTGATCGGGGGTGGGGGGCCAGGGACAAGAAAGAAAAAAGGAGGAGGAGCCCGAAGGCTGGGGGATGGGAGGAGACAGCAGGAGGGCTGAGGAAGGGGAGGAGACAGCAAGGACTAACAAAATTGAACATTGAATTCTCCCAATTTTGTTCGTTTTGTTAATAGGAACCTGAGGGGCAACTTTTTCAGACAAAAGGTGTGGGTATATGGAACATATGCCAGAGGAGGTATTTGAGGCAGGTACTATCACAACATTTAAAATACATTTGGGCAGGTACATAGATAGGAAAGGTTTAGAAGAATATGAACCAAATGCGGGCAGGTGGGACCAGTGTAGATGGGGCATCTTGGTTGGCATGGGAAAGTTCTACGACTCTATGAAAACATTTTAAACTGTTTAGTTCTATGTACCACCTTAACCTTGCAATGAATAACAATGATCCTCACAACTATGGGCATTCTTGATAATCATTGTTAACAGTTTAAAGTATGGACCCATATAAAATGTTATAAAATCCCTATTCAGAACTTTTCAAGAATTTTGTTCTCAAATGATTTCCAGTCATGTGTATTTTATGTGCATGGATTCAATAACAGTGAATGTATTGAATTTACTCTGATTTCCGTGTGGATTCAGAACCAAATATCAGAGAGTATCAACTTGATTCATTTCAATCCCATAGATTTACTTCTACAATTTCTCCAAAAGAATGGGCACGAACTCACTCTCGTATGGTCCTGTCTCTCATATACTAAACACGGGGTAATAGATTGGAAACCTTGTGAGCCTTACAACTGAGTTATGTAATCCCTTTTACCCCAGCTAAGGTGAATCTCTGTTAGCAATCTGGTTGGTGTGTACAACATAGTAGAGACCTGCCCCACTGATTTGATTAGTACTTCAGTTTCAAATTATATCTGCAGCATCAGTGTATAAGCTTGTTACAGATGGTCTAGATTGTGTATTGTGACTGCAGGCTTAAATGCAGGGCTTGCCACATGTAACACAATAGTATGCTCTTTCACTTATGTCAGATTCAGAAGTTTGAATTGTGGTGGTATGGCAGCTCTTAATTTATAGTGTCCTTTATCTTTTGGCACCAGCCTCTTCACAAAGCAAAATGGCAATGTTATTTTAACTCATTGAACTCATAATTAATAAACTAAATAGCTATGTGATTAAACCCTGAGTGCAAGTTCAATGTCATCATTTAATTTCCCAGTAAAAACCTCTTTCCAAATGAACGTTTATGAAAACAGTTTGAACCCGCTGAGTTTCCCCAGCAATTTTGTGTACCTTCGATATTCCAGCATCTGCAGTTCCTTTTTGAACACATTTATGAAAACAGGTATTGGTTGTCAAGGCAAAATCGTTAGCCATCTTTTGTGCCTTTTGTTACCAGGTGAGAATGTCACCCCACTCGCTTTAGACTGATATACTACCTTTATCTTGCGGAAAGTGCTTTGCATTGACAAAACAATACACATCCTAGTGAGAATAGGTAATGGAGAAAGAGGCCAAATTATATGATGATAGTTAAAGGAATGTTTCAAAAGATGCATTTCAAGCGCCTTTAGAGAATAGAGAGAGTAATAGGCTATGGGAATCAGAGAGAAGATGAAGACTCATTGAACTACAGACGCTGAAACCTTGATTAACACACAATACTGGAGTAACTCAGCATGTCAGACACTTGTGTGGAAGATAGACATAAAAATCTGGAGTAACTCAGCGGGTCAGGCAGCATCTCTGGAGAAAATAAATAGGTGACGTTTCGGGTTAAGACCCTTCTTCATACTGAGAATCAGGGTAAAGGGAAACATGAGATTATAGACAGTGATATAGGGAGTTATAGAACAAGTGAATGAAAGATATGCAAAAAGTAATGATGTTCAAGGAAAGGTGGAGCCCACAATGGTCCACTGTTGGCTGTGGGCTAGGTAATAAGGAGTTGTACAGACAATGAAATTCAACAGGATGACAGTGAAACTGGTACAATTACTCAGTTGGGGAGGAATGGAGAGAAGGAGGGGATGCAAGCATTACTTGAACTCAGAGAAATCAATATCCCCACCTTAGTCTGAAACATCAAATTGTTTTCTAATTGTTTTGCATTGATGTCTTACTTTCCATGATCTTTTTTTTTCACTTCGTATAATTTATTTTCGATGGGGCACAATGGTAGAGCTGCTGCCTCACAGCGCCAGGGACCTGGATTCTATCCCGCCCTGGGGTGGTCTTTGTGTGAAGTTTGGACATTCCCCTTGTGACCGTGTGGGATTCCTCCGGATGCTCCAGTTTCCTCCCACATCCCAAAAATAAACGGGTTAGTAGGTTAATTGGCCACTGTATATTGCCCCAAGTGTGTAGAGAGTGGATGGAAAAGTGGGATAACATGGCTAGTGTAAACGGGTGATAGGTGGTCTGCATGGGCGCGGTGAGTCGAAGAGCCTTTTTCCATGTTGTATCAATAAGACTAAAACTAAATTAATGTTCAATTTATGTCTAATTTATGCTTTGTATGTATTCTGAGTCTATGTGCCCGCAATGCTGCTACAAGCAAGATGTTCATTGTATCTGTACCTCACCGTACTTTTATACATGACAATAAACTAACCTGGGTGGACAGGATATATATGTTAATTAGGGTACGAGGGAGAACTCCCTGGCCTTTTTCAAACAATGCCAGTTTTATTTTATGTATTACAAAGAGGCCAGAAAGGGCTTTGCTTTACTGTCTCATATTAAAAATGTTGCAATGCTTCATCATTAATGTGTTGATGTACCATCTTGGATTACAAGCTCAAGCCATTGAAGTGCGACACTCTGGAACGCTCTGCCGTTGCACGTCAGACAGGCCCCCTCACAGTCCATCTACAAAGCCAGTGTTAAAACACATTTATACTCCCTGGCTTTTGACCATGCATGAGACTTTGCTCCTGTTTTTAGTGTTTTTAATATTTCTTTATTTTGAATATCTTTACTTACTCCATCTTTTAATTGTTATTATTGGTGTGTATTAACTTTTATGTCAATGATTAGTGATGTACAGCACTTTGTTGCAACTATGATTGTTTTTAAAGTGCTCTATAAATAAAATTATTATTATTAATTATTATGTACAGGAGAGACTGCTGCCGTGCGCACAAACCTATGACGGATAGTGGATACAACCATCAGCAATGGAACTGGGAATGCAGTGTAAATATGACAATATATTCCTAATGATTTGAGTGCACCCCACAGGTTGTGCTGAATGGACATTGTATTAATTTCAGTCCTTGGCCACTGTTACAAATTTCAGTTGTACCAGATGTATTGAGAAGTACAAATTTAAAGTGAGAAATGAGATTAGCGCAATGGACAGCATGGACATGATGTACCATTTACCTCTTTCTGTTTAGGAAGGAATGGCAAATGCTGGTTTAAACCGAAGATAGACACAAAATGCTGGAGTAGGCAGCGTCTCTGGAGAGAAGGAAAGGGTGACATTTTGGGTCGAGACTCTCTGTCGGAAGAAGGGTCTCGACCCAAAACATCACATATTCCTTCTCTCCAGAGATGCTGCCTGTCCCATTGAGTTACTCCAGCAGTTTGTGTCTTCCTCTCTCTGCTATCTGACCCAATGATTCTTACCAAGAGCAGGGTGGTGTGGATTTTCTTAGTTACAATGTTCCATGGAGGTTGCTGTAGGGGAATAATGCCAGAAATCACATCAGGGCCACCAAAGTGACATCCTCAAAGTGTCCAGCCAAATTCGTAGAATTATGTGACACAACATGTAAATATTCTTAAGGTGCTTCACTCCAAAAAGATCAATTTTCAATCACATAACACTTATTGAATAAGTATTATAAGTAACACTTTTCAATCAAATAATACTGCAATTAAATGCAGTAGCATTGGGAAAACAGAAGATACATATTAATGTTGAGTTAGGATTTAATCTTTCCCTGTCCTACAAACCTCAGAAGTACCAACAATTCTCCAAGTTTGGCCGATTGCACATGGTGCTTCTAATTGGTTCACCACTGGTAGCCATGTCTTCAACAGCCAAAATGCTGGATTTCTGGAATTTCTTCGGGAAAAAAAACCGCTTGTCTTATTAACTTCTTTAAGATGCTGCTTAAAGCGTTTTGATTACTAGGCAAAATGTCCTAATATCTCCTTCTGTGCCTTGGTTAAAATTTTAGTTTACTGATGGTGCTCCTGTGTTGTGTTGGGGCAATTTATTCTGTTAAAGGCGCTTTATAAATACATCTATTATTGTAGAACTCTGAGGTACACATTACTGCATGTGCACATATTTCTTATATTTAATTACTGATTCATAAAAAAGAAAACTGTACCTCCAAATTGCATATGATTTCTTTTCAATTCGTTTTTTTTAATTTAGTGATAGAGCAAAGAAATAAGACCTGTAGCCCACCAAGTCACAAACCATTGATCACCCATTCACACTGGTTATTCCTCATCCACTCCCCACGCGTTAGGGTTCATTTTTACAGAGGCCAATGAACCTATAAATCCACACGTCTTTGTGATGTGGGAGCAAACTGGAGGACCTGGAGGAAACCCACGTGTTCACATGGAAACACGAAAACTCCACACAGGCAGCACCCGAAATCAGGATCAAACCCATGTCTCTGATGCTATTAGGCAACAGTTCTACCAGCTACGCCACTGTCCTGCTCACAATTCTCTGATTATAAATAGAAAATAAATAACAACAAATATACATACAAAAAAAGCAAAGGAATTTTAATAATATGTCTGGAACTTCTTTATGATTTTAATGAATGGCTTACATTTGAAATTTTCAAATATCTCTTCTTGCCATGCCGGTTAGTTACTTCCAATATAACGCATTTTTTATATTAATTTCATAATTCCAAAAATTGCTGCCATCTTTAAACCTTGGAATCATAGCTAACAATTATAATTTAATATGCATTTTAGCCAGAAACTAAAAGCTGTATCAGCTTATGATGATAAAACCATCCACTATCTCTCCTAAGCAGTGAAAGATTGTGCAGTAAATTAAATATATTTGCTTTGAAATTTGTTGCCTTGTGTAGATGAAGAGATTAAAATAAATGTCTGCTTGAAAATAGCTGTAGAGAAGTGCCTGTGCAAAATTATTGGTAGTTTAGGAGTGAAGTCCAGGAATGAAATGTCTCATCCCCAAGTAAATCACAGGTATTAAGATCTTTCTGCAGTGAATCTGTTATGGTCAATATCATCATTTATAAATCTTGCCCATAAAATTCTGCTTAATCCTGCACAACATCATATAATTCTGCACAACATCTTAAGGGGTTGGACAGGCTAGATGCAGGAAGATTGTTCCCGATGTTGGGGAAGTCCAGAACAAGGGGTCACAGTTTAAGGATAAGGGGGAAGTCTTTTGGGACCGAGATGAGAAAAACATTTTTCACACAGAGAGTGGTGAATCTCGGGATTTCTCTGCCACAGAAGGTAGTTGAGGCCAGTTCATTGGCTATATTTAAGAGGGAGTTAGATGTGGCCCTTGTGGCTAAAGGGATCAGGGGGTATGAAGAGAAGGCAGGTATGGGATACTGAGTTGGATGATCAGCCATGATCATATTGAATGGCGGTGCAGGCTCGAAGGGCCGAATGGCCTACTCCTGCACCTATTTTCTATGTTTCTATGTTTCTATCAAATGATGTTTTTATTCCTATGGGACAAGGCATGGTCTGGATTTATAAAGTAGCGGAGTGACAGGTAAACGGAACTGGAAGCAAAATTAACTGAAATTTAGTGTGGCTAGCTTTGTCAAGCTTTGTCAATGCCTTTGTTTAAAGACTTCAAATGATGTGCTTAAAGGGCCATTACAATTAAGGATTACCTTCAAGATGAACTCTATATGGTTGTTTGATTTGTCTTTACAGAAATCAGATTGTTAATGGCCATTAACAATAAACCTGTTCATTTTATAACCTTAAATACTCAATAGAAGCATGTTAATAGACATTTATATTTCACACAGTGGATTATCCCTATACAATGTAATAAAGTGTTCTTTTTTTCTTGAGTGTAATCCTTCATTTTAATGAACACCATTATGCACATCATTTGAAGTATTTAAACAAAGGCATTGACACTTCTTGCCCATGATTCTTAATCACACCAAATTCCAGATTGTTTTGCTTCCAGTTCTGTTTATCAGCCACTCCATTCCATTATGCATCCAGACCATGCTGCTGCAGATCAGTGCCCCACAGGAATAATAACACCATTTAATGCTGTGCAGATGATGCTGAGGTCTGTAAAGCAATTAACAGGCTTTCATGGTGTAACAGCATGGCAGGAAGGAAGAAAAAGACAAACTGAGAAGCAATCACGATTTCTTTTATTTCTTCACCTTGCCTGGTCACCATCAAACTACTCCCCTTCAGAGAGAACAGAAGCATTTCAAGCTGCAAGTCTCCCTGCTGCTAATGTAAATGTTCCATCAGCAAACACAGCGTAAGTAGAAATGTTTTTTCAGTCAATCGTTTCCCTTCATTTTTCTACAATTTAAGATATGGGAAATTCCCAATAATGATTTTCTCCATAAAATAGCCTGCTTTGGAGAGGAAGGATCAGCTGGAGCTGTGCCTCTATTTAGAAAATGGTGGAGATTTGGTATGTCAACGAATACTCTCTTAAACATCTGCAGGTGAATGGTAGAGACCAAATTGACTGGTTGAATCACGGCATGTTTCAGCAACTCGAACGCCCAAGAATGAAGGAGATTCCAAAAAGTACATTGTGTTTTCTGATGGCAGATGACAAAAAAGTGATGAAAACTGCGCAGTCCATCACAGGTATTGACCGCCCCATCAGCGAAGGATTCTACAAGAGTCGCTGCCTCAAAAAGGCAGGCAGCATCATCAAGGACCCACACCACCCTAGCCATACTCTCATGCCACTCCTGCCCTCAAGAAGAAGATATAGGAGCCTTAAAACTGTAACATCCAAGTTTTGGAACAGCTTATTCACAACAACCATCAGGCTATTGAATACTATGAACTCCAACTGAACTCCAAACTAGAAACTGCCTTGATTGCACTATGCACTTCGGGCCTTACTTTTGATTTAGTAGGGGTTTTTTGCACCATATATTGTTTCAATTTATTGAATATCTTGTTTAGTTTTAATTTAGAGATAGAGTGTGGAAACAGACCCTTCAGCCCACGGAATCACCCATACACTCGTTAAATGTTATCCCATCCTATACACTGGGGGCAATTTACGGCAGCCAATTAACGTACAAACCTGCACATCTTTGGAATGGGGGAGAAAACTGGGGCACCCGGAGTAAGCCCACATGGTCATAGAAGGTCAAACTCTGCTTAGACAGCACCCATAGTGAGGATCGGCCCTGTGTCTCTGGTGCTGTAAGGCAGTAGAACTCTACAGCTGTGCCAAGTGCAGTTGTTTATTATGGTATTTACTGGATATCATGTTTACATACCTGTTGTGCTGCTTCAAGTAGGAATTTCATTGTTCTGTCTTGGGACATATAATAATAAAACACTCTTGACTCTTGATGTACTCTGATTGGAAAAAGCTGATAGACACACACACGTTTAATAACCAGAGTACGGTACCAGTCTCTAAGGGCTTTTCTACACTGTAGGGTCGTATGCCAGCAAGAAAAGGGATAGGGAACTGAATGGGTGGCAGTTCTCATAATTGGCCCACACTAGAAAGCATTTGTTTGTCTAGAGAAACATGAAACCACAGATGCTGAAATCTTGAGTAACTCACAAAGCGCTGGAGGAACTTGGTGGGTCAAGCAACATCTCTGGAGGGAATGGACAGACAATGTTTCAGGTTGGGACCCTTCTTCAGACCGATCATTTGTCTATGTTGTCTCCCCTCGGGAGTTTTATTTTTCCTATAATTATTTAGAGTAAGGGGAATTCAATAATGCTGGTCACCAACCGACCAGACTCCATTTGACGTTACACAGAGGGTTCCTTGAATTATTAAATGTTAAAGCAAGCATTTACCAAGAACAAAACATCTCATAGTTCTCTGTCTGTAGCTGCTTAAAACTATTACTCCAAAGAGTGTTAATGATCCATATTTATTTTTTTAACAAGTTACATAACCTACAACTGTGCTGCACCGCTCACTCCCCAACCCGTAGTTCCATCAGTCATTGTCGAACAACGGGCTGATGTTTGCCAGATGTGATGCGGGGTTAAAGGAGCAAAGGCAGGACAATCGCTACAAAACATACATTGCGAATCCTCGCAGTGACAGAGGATTCAAAATATAACTTAAAACGTAGAGAAACCTTTTTAAGCGATGGATATTTAGAGAAGTTTTTCACTCAGTACACGCCTGGTCCTGGCGCCGCACATGTCGGTGATATTTCAAGTAAGTTCATCTATCACATGACAGCGTCTAAATCATGGGGAAATGAGAGCTTCAACACGATGAACGGATACCCAGCTCTGGATTAATATTAGCAATCGATTCAGCGTGCCTGGGAAATGACAAAGCTGTCTATCTCAGCAGGCGTCCTATATATTCTCCCTGTACCAGTCTCATAAGGCCGGGGCTGGCTGTAGTTATGTTTAAGGGCATGGGTCTAATCTGTTGGCGGTATTGATTTTTTTATTTAATGAACCCATTCATTCATGGTTACATTTGGAGCGGTTTTTCACAATTGGGAAATGTAATCCGAACCCCATGCAAAGGTCAGGGTGCGTGAAGCCCCTTACCTCGAATTTCTCCGCATTTTACCCCTCTTGCCACACTGATGTGATTCTGTGTCATTCTGCATGCAAACATTCTGACTTCTGGTAAGGAAAATGAGTAAAACAAGACGGCATCTTTCCCGAAATACGTGAGCTGATACACACAGGGGATTGGAGATTTGACACACACGCACACATTGCAGTTTACTTGGTTGATCTCAGATGATCGGCATCGCTGTGTTCAATCGATGCTTTAAATGCTCAGTTTTATTGTTGGATTTTATGTGTAATTATACTCACTGCTGCTCCCACATTCTGAGGTGACACTTATGCAGTTACGATCTTAACACAATGTGACCATCAGTACTTAAAGGAGAAAAGGTGTTGCAATTAATACAGATGTTGAGGTTAATTTGATTTTTCAGAATGAGATTGATGACGCAACGTTATTCGGAAGAATGGAATCAAGAGGACTAACAGGAGTTCAGATATAGATCAGCCAGGATATATTTTTTACTGAAGGAATTAGTTCAAGCGGGCTGAATGGCCTCCACCAAACCCATGATTCGAAATTACTGAATTTACACATGTCTGCTGTAAGATACTTGTATCGTGGCAGTAAACAAGAGACAAAGCAATGTATAACGCAGAGGACCATTAAATCTCCGTAACAATGAGAGGTAATAAGATCCACCTGCTTTCAATTTCTACCCAGTGTGGTGCATATTAATTCTAATGTAAGAAACTAGCTAAACATGAAGAATATCTTTGCAAGCTGACATAATTCCCAGTAAAATTGGTCGTTGACAATATAATTCATATTTCAATAATGTGCCCAAGTGTATTGGCTTTAGACTTTTTTTTATTGTGTTTCTACTTTCAACAATAACTAACAGAATCAATCCAGAGAACACATTTTATTGTGGGCAGGAACTCCCTCTAAATGGCAGTGTCTACAAAATAATCTATCAAAAGATATGTAAAGATATACTTCCACATATAGATTACGCACAATTTAGACAGGATAGCAGATTGTCAGTGATTGAATTAGCCAAAATCCACCTTTACTTTAGGGGATTCCATAATTTTTATATGCTTTGAGGATCCATAATACAATTTCACGACCATTCTATCAATAATGTCATGGTCAAAGGTCGTATGCAGAAACATGTCAAATGGTTGAATTGAATGCAATGCAACAAAGAAATGAACTTTTGTTCAAATGTCTGATATAAATCTGAAGACTGACATAGATGCTGCTCAAGCTATGAAATCCAAATGCATTGAAGTGATTTCAGAAGTGCACAATGAAGTCTGCATTGCACGCAAGCAGCAGCACAAGGATTATCACAGACTGTATGGTAGCAAATGTAATACCATTAGTTAAGAAAGGGGGGAGGAAAAATCACAGAACAGCAAACTAGTTATCTTGACATTAGTAATAGGTAAAGTGCTAAAAATCTATTAAGACGGTGGTTAAAGAGCACAGTGAATAATAATACAAAAGAAAATGTGAATAACAAGCTGTGTGGAAAGCCTGTTAGATTTTTGTGAGATTATAACCAACAGAATAAATAAGGTAGAACCAACAGTTATGATAAATTTAGACTTTCAGAAGGTATTCAATAGTATCTTGCAAGTTTTTAAACAAAACTGGAATGTGTGATTGGGAGAATATACTGGTGTAGATTGCATATTGGTTGATTAGCAAAAAAAAGAGTATAATTCAGTGGATATATTTTGTATTTTTGAATGATGTTGCAATGGCCCAGCTTTTCTTAATCAGTATCAATGATTAAATAATGTGATTAAGCGCAGATTATATCGGTTTACTGATAATACAAATTTAGGTGGTAATGTAAATTATGAAGTGTGTCAGGCTAAGTGAATGGGCAAAAAGTTGGGAAATGAATATAATGTGGAAAAGTACGATGCCATCCATTGTAGAAGAGAAAATAGAAAATCAAAGTTTTTTTTTAATGTTGGGTGTTCCAAGTGATCTTGGTTTACTTATAAAACATTGAAAGCAAACATGCAATCGGCAATTAGAAAGACAACTGGTGTACTGGAGGCATTTACTGTTGAGGATTGGTGTACAAGAGTGAGGATGTCTTCCTGGAATTACATAGTCCTATACAGACCGTACCTTGAATGGTGTATATAGGTTTGATCACCGGGTTTAGGGAAGGATAAACTTGCAGTAAAGGGACTGCTATAAATGTTCACCAGATTGGTTTCTGGTATGGCACATAAGGAAGCACGTAACTAGAACTATAGTTCCAGTGGGCGGCGCGACTCACGTCGCAGCGGCCTCTGCAGTCCGTCTGTCTTTTTGTTATTTTTTGTCCCGTTTTAATGTAGTTTTTATTTTTTTTTGATGGGGTATGTGTGTGTGTGGGGGGCGGAGGGTGGGGGGGAAACTTTTAAAATATTTCCCCTGCACGGAGAACCCGACCTTTTCCCTGTCGGGTCTCCATTGTCGTTGGGGCTGCAACGTGGAGCGGCCTCCGACAGGAGCGACCTGGGGTTCCAGTCGCGGAGCTGCGGAGCTGCTCACCATCTCCGCTGGCCGAGTTCGGAGCGGGTGGAGCGGTGGTGGCGCGCTGCTGTGGCCCGACCCCCGGGGATTTGGAGGCTCCGGCCGCGGGTCCGGTGGACGGTGATATCGGGAGCCCGCGGGTCCCTGCTGGGGGACCGCTTTTCGGGGCTTCCGCAACGGCGACTTCTCCCGCCCGAGTCGCGGGGTCGAGGAGTACCTGGAGCGGGGCCTGACATCACCCGGCGCGGCTTCAACGGCTGCGGGACTTTGCTAGCTCCCGCCGGGGGCTCCAACAGCAAGACCCGGAGCGCGGCCTTGCATCGCCCGGCGCGGCATTAATGGCCGCGGAACAATTGCCATCGAGGAGGAGATGCGCTGTGATGGATGTCTGTGTAAATTGTGTTGTGTCTTGGGTCTTTTTTTCTTGTGTGTATGACTGTAGAAACAACATTTCATTTGAGCCTCTATGAGGTTCAAGTGACAAATAAATTGTATTGTGTATTGTGTATTCAGTAGAATTTACAGATGAAAGATAATTTTGTTGAGCCATATAAAATTGTTATGAGTAGATGCAGTAATGTCTGGTTCGGGTGTTCAGAACCAGAGGTCACGGTCTCAAAATAACAGCTCAATCATTCAGAATCATGATAAAGAGGAATAGATTTATCCAGAGGTCAGGAAATCTTTGGAATGCTTTACCTAATGGGCCTGTCCCACTTACGTGACTTTTTCGGCGACTGCCAGCACCTGTCATAGGTCGATGCAGGTAGCCAAAAATGTTCTACATGTTGAAAATCCAGCGACGACCTGAACAAGTCATTGGGCGACTACTCACGACCATACAGGCTTCACCCGCGACATGTCACCAGTGTGTTGCCTGTATAGTCGTGAGTAGCCTCCTCAGTCGCCCAAAGAGTCATAGCATCTTTCTGGTCGCCGCTGGATTTTCAACATGTTGAAAATTTTTGGCGACCTATGACGGGTGCCGGCAGTCGCTGAAAAAGTTGCGGCAGTGGGACGGGGCCATAAGAGGGCTGTAGAGACTCAGTTAGTGTACAAATCAATGGATTTCTTGGATAATAAGGAATTCTAGGAATATGGGGTGAGTACAGGAATGTGGCTCTGTTGTAAAAGTTCAGCCATGATTTCATTAAATGGAGGAGTTTGCACAAGGGAATGAATGACCTCCTCCTTATTCTATCTCCTGTGTTCTTAATTAGCACTGGTATTTGTAACCTCAGTGATCCAGGCAAAACAATATCTGCCTCTCTACTGTTTACTTCCATGTAAATGCTATTTATAACTCGGTTCTTTGACCAAGCTTTCGCTCATCTGCCCCATTATCTTACGTGCTGTGTCAATTTTATTTTGGTAACTACTATTGTGAAATTCCTTGTAATATTTTATTATCTCAAAGAAGCCATGAAAATGTAAACTCTTTCATAGTAAGTCACTATTTCTTATTCTCCTTTGATTTTTTTTTCACTTTTGTAACTTTTGACCCTTTCTGGCCCCTTTTGCAATTTTAATCTGTTTATTTTACTTCGGAGTCACATGAGTGACTACGTGAAGAACCCGCCAGGACACATGCGTGTCATATCGCTTCACGCATTGCGAAACGACAGGCGGGGTGGAGCGTTCCCCTACAGCGGTAAGTTTAAAACTGAGACCGACAGGTAAGTGAATTACTCTGCGGTCATTTTGTTTCCCGTGTTGTTTTACAGGGAGAATCTATGGACAAAACAAAGAAGTCCACATGGGCTGCGCCTAAGCTGGCTGGGAAGGACCGCGGAGTTGCGGGCAGCCAGCAGCGGCTGACGGCACCAGAATCACCATTAGTGCGATCAGCTGTGCCCGACTTGGCACCTGCACCGGCCAGATCAACACCACGGCCGGGCGGGAAGGCTAAACGGAAAACTGACAGAGCCGTTGACTCTGACGAGTCAGACTGCGAGGAAATGCCGCGGGCAGCCAGCGACCGTGATTGCTTGGGCCGAATGGAGCGGCTTATGGAGCAGATGCTCCACCGTGACAGACTCCGGGAGATGGAGGCTAGTCACCATGGGTCTTATAATACACCCATGGCAGCACCTTATCCAGGGCTGCACAGTGCATCTCCCTCGACAGAGGAGAGTACTGGGAGCCAATTCTGGGCTGGCTCTGAAGGGGGGTTTGCTGACGAGACAACCAGTGTGCAGGGGGTGCAAGAACAAGAAAACCTCCTGGAAATGGTGTCCAAATTTGTACAACCAGAGCAGACTGGACTGCAATTAGAACTATAATTGGCATCCAGTATTGACTATATCTCATTTAAACAACTACAGGAACAGGCTGTAATGGACACTACTGCCAAATATTTGGCACCGGTAAATTGTGTATCCCTCAATGTTCCCGTGGTGAACAGTTGCATCTGGAAACACATTGGAGCGGGAGTCAGAAGCCAGGATGTTAAGCTTCAAAAAATCCTAAAATTGTTGACTGCAGGGATCAGAGCATTTGCCCGGACAGTGGATGGAAAAGAGATGTCAGAACAACAGCAAGTCGCACTGGCATTATTCTGCAATACGCAGTACGAGATTAATAGTCTCAGGAAGAACGCCATCCGCCCAGCCTTAAACCCTAAGTTTGCAGAGCTGTGCAGACCTGGAGGTACTAAACCACCAATATTACTATTTGAGGGCAACCTTTCAAAACAGGTAAAAGAGCTCGATGAGGAGGCTAAAACCTTGGGGCTCATAAAGGCGGCAACAGGTAGGATCTTCTACACACGACGATAGCACCCCTACGCACCCACCAGCAGAACAAGACACACAGAAGCTGGTGAAAGCTCAAAGGCCGGGCAAACAGGACAGAGGTCTTTTTTAGGCCATGGCCCAGACCGGCCTTCGTGGAAGATGCGCATACCCCACACTCCGGCACCTCAACCTCTACGGCGACTGCACAGGAAGAAATAAACTTTCCACTGGTAACCATGGAGGGTCTGGTCCCTTCCAAAAAACAGGAAGTGTAAATAATACACAAATTGGTGGTAGATTACACTTTTTGTGGGAGGCATGGAGTGCAATAACTACTGACACTTATATCCTACATAGTATTCAGGGATATACAATTGAATTTGTGCACAAAAACTATCCTCCGGTTCAGCATGTACCGAACCGAACGTTCGTGCTTTCACGACAAGAAAAACTGGAAGCGCATGCTGAACTGGAGAGGCTATATGCTAAAGGGGTCATTGAAAAAAACCCAGCACGACTCTCTGGAATTCGTGTCAAATATCTTTACAAAAAACAAAAAAGATGGTGGTTGCCGCATCATTTTAGATTTGACCAAACTGAATACATTTGTGCAGTATATTCATTTCAAAATGGAAACCTTTGTTATTGCCAAACAATTGATTTCCAAAGGCTACTTCATGGCTTGCATCGATTTAAAAGATGCTTACTATTCGGTGCCTATACGGAAGGATCACAGACGTTATTTAAAATTTAACTGGATGGGGCAGAACTGGCAGTATAGAGCACTACCTAATGGATTAACATCCGCCCCCAGACTATTTACCAAAATTTTGAAACCAGCCTTAGCGTTTCTTCGGAAACAAAAACAAAAGCTTTTCCCACTGAGAGTAGGGAAGATTCAAACAAGGGGACATGACTTGAGAATTAAGGGAATTAAGTTTAGGGGTAACATGAGGGGGAACTTCTTTACTCAGAGAGTGGTAGCTGTGTGGAATGAGCTTCCGGTGAAGGTGGTGGAGGCAGGTTCGTTTTTATCATTTAAAAATAAATTGGATAGTTATATGGATGGGAAAGGAATGGAGGGTTATGGTCTGAGCGCAGGTATATGGGACTAGGGGAGTTTATGTGTTCGGCATGGACTAGAAGGGTCGAGATGGCCTGTTTCCTTGCTGTAATTGTTATATGGTTATATTATATGGTTATATGGTCATGGCTTACCTAGATGACATATTAATTGTGGGGGAAACGTTGGAATTAGCCAAAATAGCTGTATCAGCCACCAAACAATTGTTTGAGAAACTGGGGTTTATCATCCATCCAGTTAAATCTAAGCTAACGCATTCCACCACTATGGATTACTTGGGGTTCACCATTGACTCAGTTCACATGTCGGTGACTTTACCTAAGGACAAGGCAACAGATTTAACTGGGGCCTGCAACAACCTCATTGACATCAGTGAACCATCTATTCGACTGGTAGCAACGGTAATTGGCAAAATTGTGGCTGCTTTTCCAGCCACACAGTTTGGACCTTTGTATTACCAAAATGTACAAAGGGCAAAGGTACAAGCACTCAAAATCAATACTGGTCATTTCGATAGGCCAATGAAGCTACCAATCAAAGCAATTACGGAATTACAATGGTGGAGGGAAAACATTCGGCATTGTTCCAGCCCTATCATTGTCAGCAACCCTTCAGTGTTGCTACAAACTGATGCCAGTGCTCATGGTTGGGGTGCTACTAATTCCATCACTAGTTGTGGAGGTAGATGGGATGCACAAGAGGCATCATTACTTCGGACACATGGCATAAACTACTTGGAAATGTTGGGTGCGTTCTATGGTCTAAAATCATACTGTTCAGTAATGCATCACCTGCATGTTAGACTACAGATTGATAACACCACCGTGGTGGCATATATTAACTATATGGGTGGAATCAAATCGGTATAATGTGATAATCTGGCTAACACAATTTGGCAATGGTGTATTCAGAAAAATATTTGGATGTCAGCTAGTTACCTACCAGGTAACCTCAATTCAGTGGCAGACACCAGGTCACGCAAATTCAATGACAACATCGAATGGATGTTGGACCGCAAAGTGTTTGCTGATATTGTAGCACGATATGGAACACAAGATATCGATCTATTTGCATCTCGGCTTAATCACCAGTTGCCAAACTATGTTTCTTGGGAACCAGACCCTGGGACATCAGCGATGAATGCCTTCTCGCTGCATTGGGGGAAATTGTTTTTCTATGCATTCCCTCCTTTCTGCCTCATCAGTCGGGTATTACGCAAAATTCAACAAGACTCGGCGTCTGGTATTTTGGTAGTGCCCGATTGGCCTACTCAATCATGGTTCCCCGTGATTCTCGATATGGTTTTAGAACCATGCATCTCCGTTCCGAAAAGACCAGATTTGTTGGTTCATCCCGTAACGGGGGAAAGCCATCCATGCCATAATAGGACAAATTTGTTGATTTGTAGAATCTAAAGAAACCACTTCTGGACGGACCGAACAATGAACATAATCACAGCGGCTCACAGGAAGTCCACCAAGAAACAATATCTGGTCTACATCAGGAAGTGGGAGATATATTGTTCTAGGAACAACATCACTTACTGTACGACGAACATAACTTCTGTTCTGGAATTTCTGGCTAGCCTCCACTATGATGAGGGGCTCAGTTATAGTGCCATAAACTGCGCCAGAAGTGCCCTTTCAGCGTATCTGTGGGAAGGATCAGAGCGTCATTCTGTCGGGACTCACTCCCTGGTAACTAAACTTATGAGGGGAATATTTAATATTAATCCCCCAAGGACAAGGTATTCCCAAATATGGGATGTGAGTGTAGTCCTAACGTTACTGAGGAATTGGTCACCAGCTACAGCTCTGTCCCTGCAAAGACTAACACATAAAATAGTCATGCTGATGGCATTGGTCTCAGCACAAAGAGTTCAGTCATTACATAAATTAAGGCTGGATAGTATGACCACTTCAACGAGTAAAATAACCTTTTACATCCACGAATTAGTTAAACAGAACAGACCGGGATCATCAGGCCTCAAAATAGAATTCAGAGCATACCCAATAGATGATTGTCTATGCATTATGAGGCATTTATTATTATACATAGAGAACACTAAACAGCTCAGAGGCAATGAGATGGCATTACTGATCAGCCACAAACAGCCCCATAATACGGTATCTGTACAAACAATTTCCAGATGGCAGAAACAGGTTTTAACGGCTGCTGGGGTGGATACTAACATATTCAAACTTCATTCCACCAGGGCTGCAGCTACATCGGCAGCAATCGAATTGGACATACCTATGGACCAAATCCTGGGGACAGCAGGATGGTCAAAAGAGAAAACTTTTCAACTATATTACAATAAGCCAGTGGTTAAACCTGTGACATTTGCAGAATCAATTTTAAGTTCTGTATCATGATTTACCCCATAAAATAGGGGCTATAATTTTGTTTGTTAATAAATTCATCATGGGTTTTCAATGTCGGATTCATGTTTGAATACGTTAACACAATTCCTCCCTTAGTCAATTAAGGCAGACGTAAGGCATGGACTTGTTTCCACGGCATGAAATCACAGAGCTTTAAAATCTTCACGTAGTCACTCACGTGACTCCGAAGTAAAATAGTAAGATTAAACGAGAACTTACCAGTTTGAAGTTTGATCTTTATTTTATGAGGAGCAACGTTGAGGGATTACGTGCCCTCCGCTCCCACCCTCGATCATAAAGTTCAACTGGCATCCTATTTCTCTAATCTTACTATGTTCAGTTCATTACTGTTATCTGTGATTTCACACCGCTGCTTTGAAGATTGACACGCATGCGTTCTGGCGGGTTCTTCACGTAATCCCTCAACCCTTACTCCTCATAAAATAAAGATCAAACTTCAAACTGGTAAGTTCTCATTTAATCTTACTATTTATCCTCAATCTTTAGTACGGAATGTCCTTTGAAATATTTGCTGTTTCTCCGCACAACACAGGAAGAATTTGAAGTGTAAGAAGGAACTGCAGATGCTGGAAGTGCACATGTTTGTAATTCTGCAGCATAGAATTTAGGAAAATTAATGAAGGAGAATGCAATGAAAGCTCTAAAGATTTCCAGTATGAGCTTCTGAGCTTGGCAGAAAGCACGCAGCTCTCCTCATCTTTTGGTAATATTAATAGTTTGCAGTTCATGGATGTAATTTTTAGTGTTTGGAGTATGGTAAAGAGAAATCACAGCTATGATTTGGTACAGTGAGTTTGCCTGTCTAAGACAGAATCCAAAGAGACAGCTTCAAGGCAAGGTTTCTTTTAAAATTAATGTTTATATATGATTTACTGCCATTGCATTTATCTAAAGTGGCATAAACAGATTACATGTTGAAGAACAATGGAATATGAAATGTTTGAACAAATGTCTCAGGTTTCCCACACATAAGACACATAGTCTACTCATGTACTGTATGTAGATTCTATTTGACAGCTTCTTATTATATCTCAGTTTGCCTCAGCTCTTAGTGGACCCAAAGGATCAGTCCTATTTACACTCATATCAAAAGATTTGAAGTCTTATTCTATCCAAAATAAAAAGTGCTTCATTTCTAAATCCACTTTGCAATGAGGCAGCTGTTTGCAGCAATTATATGAGCTCTTAATCAATTATTTAATGTAATTAAAGCACTGAGAAGTTATAATCTGTTATTATATATGTTGTGTTATTACTTTCATGTATTTGGCCCTCTTGTCAATAAATGTCATTTGCACACATATGGAAAATAACACCTCAATTGCAAACTTGCTATGTGGACTGGAACTGTGGGAGGGAGCAAAGGACTGAAAAGCATTTTTATTTCATGTTAGTGCCATTAGGTTCCCCAAGTGTAGGTCTTGTGCAAGCTCAATGTGAAACTGTTGGGAGTTGATAAGACCGACAGTGCAAAAAACTTCCTGATGAACCCATGCTTGGGAAATCAAGTAGCATTATCATGTCACATAAGATGAAAGTGCCTTTACTGATTTACAAAAAATATTTTTCTCCGTAAGTTTAAGAGATATATGAAAGAAAGTTAACAAAATCGATGAAGGTATTTTATCGTTCTGGTTTCCCAGTGTTCATCAAAAATTGTATTGCAGATTATATTTGTGAGTTGTGAATCTGTGGAATTCTCTGTGGAGGCTAATTTACTGGATGTTTTCAAGAGAGAGTTAGATATACCTTTTAGGGCTAATGGAATCAATGGATATGGGGAGAGTGCCGGAACAGGGTACTGATTTTGGGTGATCAGCCATGATCATATTGAATGGCAGTGTGGGCTCGAAGGGCCGAGAGGCCTACCCCTGCACCTATTTTTTATGTGTCTATGTTCTATGTTTCTATATTCAGATATAATCTAACAACATGCTCTAATTCCATACTAGTAAGATATAGACTTTCATTTAAGATGGCATGAAACACATTAAGGCGTTTATTTTGTAATTGATCTCATAATTCTCTCGCACTTGATATGAGAATATGTCACTGGAATATTATCCAATGTGTAACAAAATGTGACACCAAGACATACAAGGTTCTGAATCGGTTTTGCCTCTTCTCAGCTATTACTGCTCTTTTCCACAGTATTTGGAAGAATTGGAGGGCGAGGATCCCATTGGGTATTACAATAATTTTGAAAGGGATTTATACAGTGGGTGTTTTGCAAAGTTGCTTCCTCAGAGTGGAGGAAAAGTCTCACGCTTTGCAAATAAGGTAAAAGGTATTTACGATGGAGATAAGTTGAAATTTCTGGTCCTATACACAGTCCAGCAGTCTAGTTCTTGATAATTTACATGAATTGTGTTATCATGCATTGAGGAAGAGGAACAATGTGAAATAAACTGCTGATATCCAAATCTAACATAAAATCCAAATAAAGATTGGTAAAGTACATAAGTACATTATGATAGCAATCAGGAAAAGACTATTAGTGTATAATGTAATCTTAGTTTAAGATGAGGGCTTAAAAAGAAAATTAAACATCTAATTCTACAGGAATTTGCATGGTTCACAGCCAATAAAATGTTCTATTTTTAAAAATCATAAAAGACCATTTGGCTCATCAAGTCTATGCCAGCCCACAGAATAATCCCATCAATCCCATTTTTCCTTGCTATTTTCATTGTAATTTATTCTCTCTCGCATGCCAATCAGATCCACACTGGCACAACTCTTACCTCTCTACCATAGGCATAATTTACAGTAATCAATTAACCTACCAACCACCAAGTCTTCAGGTTGCGGTAAGAAACCAAGGAATCCTGTGCAAACCCATATAGTCACAGCGATGAAGACCACACACCATACAGAAAATATTGAAAATCAGATCCCTGGAGTTGTGACCCAGTACTCTTGATATTGATATGTGACGTGATCATTATTACATACATGATTCCACAAATAAAAGTGAGGTTGGTGTCCAACAAATCCACATAATTGATATTGATATTCGTCAAAAACTAGCCATATCTTCACTTTGAATGGTACCCAGAATCTTTCACAGACAATTGTGTAGGCAAGTAGCACAGCGCTGAAATTTTAAAATAAATTGTGGAAAACCGAAAACCTGATTTCATTTACATAACATATTGATGTAGTAAAACATGCCAAGGCACTTACTTAAATAATATCCAATTATAACAAAATTTTACATCAAACCAGTTAAGATGTTTCATCCTATATTCAATAGAAATGTGATCTAACACCATCCACAAGTCTGCAGATGATACCAGTGTGATGGATCGGATCATGAACAATGATGAACCAGAGTACAGGAAGGAGATAGAGAACTTAGTAACAAGGTGTTAAGACAACAACCTCTTCCTCAATGTCAGCAAGATGAAGAAGCTAGTTATTGACTTCAGGAAGCATTGTGCAGTACATGTCCGACTCAGATTTAATGGTTCCAAAGTGAAAATGGTTGAGTGCTTCAATTTCTTCGACATTAATATTACCAATGATCTGCCGTGGTCAAACTATATTGAAGTGACACCCAAGAAGGCACACCAACACCTCTTTCTCCTTAAGAGACTGAAGAAATTCCGCATGTCTTCAATGATTCTTACAAACTTCTAAGACGCATCATAAAAAAGTACTGTTGGGTTGCATCACAGCATGGTTCGGGAACAGCTCAGCTCAAGATTGCGAGAAATTTCAGAGTTGTGGATGCAGCCCAGTCCATCACATAGGCCAGACTCACCACCATTGATTCCATTTACACTTTATGCTGCCTCAGAAAAGCAGCTAACATACTCAAAGACTTGTTCTACCCCAGCCATTCCTTCTTCCAGCTCCCGTTGGCAGAAGATGCAGAGGCTGTAAAGCGCGCACCACCAGACCGAAGTCCAGCTTCTACTGCTCTGTTATTAGGCTTCTGAATGTTATTAGGCTATGAGAATGCACGGTGACTTGAACAGGTTGGTGAGTGGGCAGATGCATGGGATAATGTGGATAAATGTGAGGTTATCCACTTTGGTAGCAAAAACAGGAAGGCAGGTTATTATCTAAGTGGTATCAAGTTGGGAAAAGGGGAAGTACAACGGGATATGGGGGTCCTTGTTCATCAGTCAATAAAAGTAAGCATGCAGGTACAGCAGGCAGTGAAGAAAGCGAATGGCATGTTGGCTTTCATAACAACAGGAGTTGAGTATAGGAGCAAAGGGGTCCTTCTGCAGTTGTATAGGGCCCTAGTGAGACCCTGTGACTATTTTGGTCCACTAATTTGAGGAACGACATTCTTGCTATTGAGGGAGTGCAGCGTAGGTTTACAAGGTTAATCCCGGGATGGCGGGACTGTCATATGCTGAGAGAATGGAGCGGCTGGGCTTGTATTTGCTTCTGGAGTTTAGAAGGATGAGAGGTGATGTTATTGAAACATATAAGATTATTAAGGGTTTGGACATGCTAAAGGCAGGAAACATGTTCCTGATGTTGGGGGAGTCCAGAACCAGGGGCCACAGTTTACGAATAAGGGGTAAGCCATTTAGAATGAAGACGAGAAAGCACTTCTTCACACAGAGAGTTGTGAGTCTGTGGAATTATCTGCCTCAGAGGGCGGTGTAGGCCGGTTCTCTGGATACTTTCAAGGGACCGCTAGATAGGGCTCTTAAAGATAGCAGAGTCAGGGGATATGGGGAGAAGGCAGGAACAGGGTTCTAATTAGGGATGATCAGCCATGATCACATTGAATGGCGGTGCTGGCTTGAAGGGCTGAATGGCCTATTCCTGCACCTATTGTCTATTGTCTATTGTCTATTGAATGGTCCTTCCATATTCTAGGGTACTGTCTAATTTACCTCTAACCCATTGCGATCATTGGACGGTAAACTACAATGCTGAGAACAATATTCTGTACTCTGTCTTGCACCTTGCTCTACCTATTATACTTGAGTTTGACTAAATTGTATTTATGTATTGTATTATCTGATCTGATGGATAGCATGCACAACAAAGCTTTTCACTGTACCTCGATAAACATGACCGTAATGAACCCAAACCTAAATCTGAACCTAAAATATGCAACGTTCTAAGAAGGAATGGCAAGGTAAATGCTGAGAACTGCTTCCTCAGACTAGTTTAATAACCTTATATGTAGTCCAAGGATAAGGCCACATTTAAGAGAGAAATTAGGAGGAATGCCTTTACTCAGAAGATTGTAATTCTTTGGAAATCAATACTTCCAGAGGATTGTGGATGCACAAATATTGAATATGTTCAATGATTGGGTCAATGATCAATGTACAAATAGGGGCTGGACAGAGAAATAGATTAGATACAGAATCAGTCAAGACAATGAATGATAGGAGCAGAGCATGAGGAGTCATATTACCTTATGACAATATGATTTACTCCAAGACCTATTTTTTATGTTATATTCCTGTGGAGACGTTAGAAACGAACAGGTTTTAAAAAGCGTTTTAAACGAGGATCAGAGATGGAGGGAATTGCAATGCTTAGGTTTCTCCTGTAAATGTCGAATGCTGGGGCAATTGTAATCATAGGTGTACGCACAATTTCAAAGCTAAAATAATATTGCAGAGGATTTTAAGGCTGTTGGAAGTTACAAAGAAAAGGATGAGGATGTTGAAGCAATGGGGGAGTTTATTATATATATGGATGAATATTTAGTTGCTGCTGGCTCTAAAGTCAACATAGATCAATGATCAAAGATAATCAGTCTTGATATGAGATGGAATACAGACACCGGGGAACCATATGTCCCTCTGCTCCAGATTGTACTTGGAAGTCCATATAGTTACTCACTTGAACTGCAAGCCTTTCTCAATGTAAGTCCTGATAATATTTAGAAGTCCCACAGTCATTTAGAACACTCAACATAACTGGCCAGATCTCCAGCCTGCACTCCACCACGATGTTCCCAGTTGAATTCAAAGGTGCTCCCTAAGAAGTCCAATGGTGAATCAAAGGCTTTTACATATAATGTTACATCTAAAAGCTTGTACATTAGACATATTTAGATAATGTGATAAAGCATTGCCAATGTCTTAAGTTGGAAACAACAATAACACCATAATGACATCCTACATCAGTCAATCTCTTTGCACGCTATAGTCAGGTGCTGAGGAGTCATCAGCGATTCGGCCTAAGACCTAACCAAGGCTTCATACATACATACAGGCAGGCCGGAGGCAGTGAATGGTTGAACCCTCTATTAACTCCAAACAGACTTTATAGGGAGCATACTGGGACTGGTGGCTTAATGTCTTTTGAGGTCTATAATTGATTCCAACAGTTTTTAACATCCCTATCATTCACCAACATGTAAAAACTATTATATTTGATAAAAAACAATTTTAGAATTTCTCAGTTTAGTTTAGATTAAAGATACAATGTGGAAACAGGCCCTTTGGCCCAGATATTTCACGCCAACCAACAATCATCCGCACACTGCTTTTATGTCCAATACACTAGGGACAATTGCAGAAGCCAACTAACCTACAAACCGATACATCTTTGGAATGTGGGAGGAAACCGGAACACCTGGAAAAAACCCACGCAGTCACGGGGAGAACATACAACCTCCGTACAGACAGCACCCGTAGTCAGGATCAATCCCAGGTCTCTGACGCTGTAAGGCAGCAACTGTAAGACCGCTGCGCCACTGTGCCAAATGGTAAAAGTATTAGTTTAAAATTACTAAGTGAAAACATATTTAATGCTTAGAAATTATCAAAATATTGAAACAAATGTTAAAGAATGTTAGACACAAAAAGCTGGAGTAACTCAGCAGGACAGGCAGCATCTATGGAAAGAAGGAATGGGTGTCGAAACCCTTCTTCAGACTGGTTAGGGATAAGGGAAACGATGAACAATGAATGAAGATAAGCAAAAAACTAACGATGATAAAGGAAACAGGCCATTGTTAGCTGTTTGTAAGGTGAAATTGAGAAGCTAGTGTGACTTGGGTGGGGGATAGAGAGAGAGGGAATGCCGGGGCAACCTGAAGTGAGATAAATCAATATTCATAGCACCGGGCTGTAAACTGCCCAAGCGAAATAAGAGATGTTGTTCCTCCAATTTACATTTGGCATCACTCTGACAATGGAGAAGACCTTGGACAGAAAGGTCTGTGTAGGAATGGGAAGGAGAATTAAAGTGTCCAGCAACCGAGAGATCAGGTAGGTTCAGGCGGGCTGACCGAAGCTGTTCCGTGAAACGATCGCCCAGATTGCTATTGGTCTCGCCGATGTATAAGAGTCTACATCTTGAACAACGGATACAGTAAATGAGCTTGGAGGAGGTGCAAGTGAACCTCTGCCTAACCTGAAAGGACTGTTGGGGACAGAGTCGAGGGAGAAAGTACAGTGACAGGTGTTGCATCTTCTGTGGTTGCAGGGGAAGAATGTTACTTGCCCAATGCATTTTAATCTGCAGTCCTCACATAAATGAGTGGGATCTCCATTGGAAACCATGTCCTCTGAGCTGGCATAAGAAGAGTTGATTCTACAGCTTAACATTGAGGGATGCTGAGGTCGACACAGTGGCGCATCGCTTGCAGTGCCGTTGACCTGGGTTCGATCCCGACTATGTGCTGTCTGTATGGAGTGGCTTTTCTCTGAGATCTTTGGTATCCCCCCACACTTTTGTAGGTTAAGCCCCTGTCCCACTTTCCCGAGTTACTCACAAATTCTCCCGAGTTTTCCCCTTGATTCAAACTCGGAGAATGTCCATAGCGAGTCCGTAGGAGGCCGTAGGAGTCTGTAGATATTTCGTAGCAGCTAGTAATGCCAGCCGTAGGTATTCTGGGAATCAGGTAAGTCGGGTCGTTTTTTCAGCATGTTGAAAAATGTCCACGAGTAAACAAAATAGCCCCGAGTACCTACGGCTGGCATCTCCAAGTTTGAATCAAGAGGAAAACTCGGGAGAATTCGTGAGTAACTCAGGAAAGTGGGACAGGGGATTTAATTGGCTTGATATACGTGTAAATTGTCCCCAGTGTGTGTAGATAAGATAGTGTTAATGTGCGGGGATCGCTGGTCGGTGCGGACCCGGCGGTCCGAAGGGCCTGTTTCCACACTGTATCTAACTAAACTAAACTAATCCAACAAGAATGGGCTCCACTGCTAGACATCAAGAATCCAGCAAAAGTTAACAAGGACTGGATATACACAAACCTGCAAAACACAAAATGCTGGAGGAACTTAGCTGGTCAGGCAGCATCTGTGGAAGGAATGGAAAGGCAATATTTCTGGTTTGAAACCCTGGTTCAGACTGATTATTCGAACAGCAGGAGAACAGTGGGAATCACTGTGACGGAGAACTGTGAGATACTCCTGTCAGAGAGAAGAAGAGAACTTCTTCAAAATATCTATTTATGCCTCACATAATTTTATTTATTTCTAGATTAGTTTATTGTCACGTGCTCCAAGGTACAGTGAAAAGCTTTAGTTGCATGCTATCCAGTCAACAGAAACACAATATACATTATTACAATCGAGCAATTTACAGTTTATAGATCCATGATAAGGAAATAACGTTTAGTGCAAGCTAAATCCAGCAAAGTCCGATCAAGGATAGTCCTCGGGTCACCAAGGAAATGGATAGTAGTTCAGCTCTGCTCTCTGGTTATGGGAGGATGGTTCAGTTGCCTGATAACAGCTGTGAAGAAAATGTCCCTGAATCTGGAGGTGTGCGTTTTCACACTTCTATAACTCGTGGCTGATGGGAGAGGGGAGAAGAGGGAGTGGCCAGGGTGTGACGTCCTTGATTATGCTGCTGGCCTTGCCGAGGCAGCTGTCAGGTCTATCTAATAGGTCTCATATTTAATATATATTCAATTTGATTGTGCTGTTCTTGCTTAAATATAACACTTCTGCCATATTGTCTGTGCTCACTGGTGAGCAAGTAATTCTACCCCTCTGGACCCTTGAGATACATCTCACTTGTTCTCACCTATCGACCTGTTGTTTCACGAACAACATCCTGAAGGATTTGTAGTTGTGTCCCTCGAGAAGTTTATATAGTTAAAGACAGAGATGTTGCACATTTGATATATTTAAAAAAAAAACAAGAATCCAGCCATGAGGTAATAAACTACTTTTGTAATAATATAAAATGTAATAAACTACTTTTGCCTTGCACAGGGGAATATATGTAAATAGGATAAGCAGTTCCAATATTGTGAATCTCTTTATCTGCAAGTCTTTAAGGAGAGGCATATAGGTGAATATATTATGCAGACTGGTGTTCTGTATTTCTGTGAGTGGTTTGTAGCAATATCAGTGTTGAGCAAATCTGGCATGATCATATTTGACAGAAGTAATAGCTCCACGAGGACCCTTGCCTGACATATTTATTGTCAAAAAGGATAATGCATGCAGGGACCTTTAAGTAATAGGATAGTGAGAAGGTGATGTCAAATGACTGTAGAAGACCGCAATTTTCTGGTATTTCTTGTCATATAAAAATAAAAGGTCAGGTTCAGTTTGTGGAAAGCAGTATAGTCATAAATGCATCACATTACATTTATATAGATGTATTTATATGTGGATAGGCAAATTTAAAGTTAATGTGGAATGTTAGATACTCTGATCTTTGCGAATTACTTTTTTGATTTTAGATTTTCTGATGGTGTCCTTTATAATAGAAGAACTGGAGAGAATTGCAGGAACACAACATTTAAAAAAATATTTGGAAAGGCATATAGATAGGATAGATAGACACAAAATGCTGGAGTAACTCAGTGGATCAGGCTGAAAATGTCTGAAGAAGGTGTTACCTATTTTTTCCGTGCTGACCAGCGATCCTAGTACACTAGCACTATACTACACCAAGGGACAATTACAATTTTAACCAAGCCAATTAAGCTACAAACCTGAAGGTACACAAAAATGCTGGAGAAACTCAGCGGGTGCAGCAGCATCTATGGAGCGAAGGAAATAGGCAACGTTTCGTGCCGAAACCCTTCTTCAGTCTGAAGATAAAGGCAACGTTTCGTGCCGAAACCCTTCTTCAGTCTGAAGAAGGGTTTCGGCCCGAAACGTTGCCTATTTCCTTCGCTCCATACATGCTGCTGCACCCACTGAGTTTCTCCAGCATTTTTGTGTACCTTCGATTTTCCAGCATCTGCAGTTCCTTCTTAAACAAGCTACAAACCTGTCTGTCTTTGGTGTGTGGGGCACCCAGAGAAAACCCATGCAGTCACAGGGAAAACACACACACTCTCTAAAGACAGCTCCTGTAGTCAGGATCGAACCCAGGTCTCTGGCGCAGGACGGCAGCAACTCTACCATTGTGTCACTGTGCTGCCCTTCTATTCTTTTTCTCCAGAGATGCTGCCTGACCCGCTGAGTTACTCCAGCATATATATCTACCTTCAGTATACCTTCACCATCTGCAGTTCCTTCCTACACATAGATAGGATAGGTGTGGCGGGATATGGGCCAAATACAGGCAGGTCGGACAATTGTAGATGGGGCGTGTTGGTCGGCATGGGCAAGCTGGGCCAAATGGACTGTTTCCTCACTGTATGGCTCTATGACTCTTTAACTAAACAATATTAGTGAGAGTATTGGTGATATAAGAGTAATCATATTGTCGAGAGTGAGTCAGATGTTGATGTTTTCCACCCAGTGACATTATCATTGCTTCTCTGATGCTTGAACAAACTCATTCGGTTGCGCAGCCAAAACTCCTGGGGACACCTTGCATCAGCACCCAAGTCGCAATATTTTTCGATTCACTGCTAATCAACCGTGGGACCTGCTGAGTGAAAGGGGAATAAAATGTTTTGTGAGGTATCAAAATCATCGCAATCTCCTTAATGCGTCAAGAATAAATAAATTGTTTGTTTTTTTCATTATTCACTCTGCACATCTATAGTATTTAAGTGCAGAATACTTTATTTGGAACTAACCAAACTGTCTATGCTTACTCATTTTGAGCGGATCATGAAAGAGGTTTAAGATTATGAACGAACAACCGTTTCAAAGTTAGACGTCTGAAGAAGGGTCTCAACCCGAAACATCACTCATTCCTTCTCTCCAGAGATGCTGCCTGGCCCGCTGAGTTACTCCAGCATTTTGAGTCTATCTTTGATTTAATCAAGCATCTGCAGTTTCCTCCTACGCACCTAACTGTTTCAACAGCTCTCCGCAGCCTTTTGCTTTTCAACAGCTGCCTTCAGGTGCAGGTACACAAAATTGCTGGAGAAACTCAGCGGGTGCAGCAGCATCTATGGAGCGAAGGAAATAGGCGACGTTTCGGGCCGAAACCCTTCTTCAGACTGATGCCTTCAGGTGCAGTTTGTTTGGTGTGGGTCGACGAAACAAATAAATACAAATTATTTTGCCACAGGTGTTCCTATTACAGTGGGTGGGTGTCCCTGCTTGCTGACACTTTAATCCTTACAGGAGACTGTGTGTGTCTTGTTTGAATGGATGAGCGTGTTTGTCGGATGAGAGAAGCATCCACCTTGCATCGGGTGTGATGAGTTGTGTCAACCCCATTCGTTTGTTTGCCCGTCTCCTGTGTTAAAAGAAAGCCTCAGTGGAGCAGGGTTGATGCTGATACATCCGTCAGAGGAGCTGTCAGCTCTCCTCCTGGGTAACGGTGTGTGTCGGCTAGCTTCTGGGCAGACTAGAGTCTGTGATCCGACATTTGGTCCATTCCCATGAGTAGCAGGATTTCCGTCCTGTCTGCCACCATCTCGGAGTGACAAGCTCTGGTAGATGAAGGCAACACCCTTGCAGTCTTCAGAGACCAGACAGTATTTGCAAGCAACCAAATAGAAATACCTTTTAAAAAAAAACATGCGCTAACACATTTTCTTAAGCGTGTGTCTAATCTATGTGGCGTGTATTTTCAGAGGAGTGTGTACTTTCCCATGTGTGCTTGAGCATGAGATAGTCATAAAGTCATACAGTATGGAAACAGCAGGTAGATGTCCTTACCAAGTTTTATCCTTACTTTGTTTCTGCTTGCCCTCTTCACAGAAGCCCGGTTCACACCAAAGGTCATATTTCGACCTTGACACTTAAAGCACACCCTCTCAAAATGGCCGCTTCACTACTGCCTGACTATCTCATACGAACTAAGGCTGTTTTGCCTGAAAACAACATCAAGAGTCAAGAGAGTTTTGTCATATGTCCCAGAAAGAACAATTAAATTCTTACTTGCAGCACCACAACAGAATATGTAAACAGTACACTGTAAACAATACAATAAATCAGAAAAAAAAGTTCAGTATGTGTATTAACACACGCACATGTACACATAAATAAACAAACAATAATAGTGCAATGATAACAATAATAGTCTTTGTAGTTCAGAGCTTATTTGAGGTTGTCGTGTTTAACAGTCTAATGGCTGTTGGGATGAAGCTGTTCCTGAACCTGGATGCTACAGTTTTCAGGCTCCTGTACCTTCTTCCCGGTGGCAGGAGTGAAATGAGTGTGTGGCCAGGGTGGTGTGGGTCTCTGATGATGCAGGCTGCCTTTTTGAGGCAGCGACTCCAGTAAATCCCTTTGATGGAGGAGAGGTCAGCACCCGTGATGGACTGGGCAGTGTTCACAACTTTTAGCAGTCTTCTTCACTCCTGTGCATTCAAGTTGCTGAACCAGGTCGTGATGCAACCAGTCAATATGCTCTCTACTGTACACCTGTACAAAAATTGTCCAAAACTGCTCTGGCTCCTCCTTACTACTGTTGTTCCCTTCAAGAATATGTTTGTGAAAATGTTACATCGCTTTATGGGGCAATATTGTCGGATGGAAATTGGGGACTGAATGAAAATTTGTTCTTCTGTGTACTTTCTTTCATATTTAATCTCTTCCTGTAGAGACAATGTCTCTTAGTAAAGTTTAACCATCTACATGTGGTGCTTTACCGTGGTAGATCCTATCTCTCTCTGTCTCCCATGCCCCCACCCCACCTCATTCTGAAATGATTTAGATTTATCCCTGGAGGTAGTTTCAGTCGCTCCACTTTATGATGATTCATTGTGTCATCACTACTCTCAAGGGCCTCCAATCGACATTTATGTTGTTTCAATGCTTTCTCCAATGATTTCAGAAATCCTTCAACCTTTGGGGACAGTGAATTAGATGGCTCTTGGTGCAAGACCATCCATCTAAAGAAAAATCTAACAAGAAACAATTTGTGAGGGCAGAAATAGACACAAGTTTTATTGAGAATTTAAAGGCTTTAAATGTGGCAAGGCTTAGCGAAGTGGTGCTAAGTGCATATGAATACACTAGGCGACCAAACAAAAATGGATAAGCAACAGAGTTAATGGATACCCTCTGGCATTTCTCTGATGGGGAGCTGAAGTAGATAAATAAATTTAATGCAAAGGTAGATATACAAAATGCTGGAGTAACTCAGCGGGACAGGCGCACCTCTGGAGAGAAAGAATCGGTGACGTTCGGGTCGAGACCCTTCTTCTAATTTATTCTTTTAATGCTCTCACTCTAATGTCATTAGTTCAAAGGTAACTAGTGCTGGCATCACAAATGATCTCAGCCATCCCTAAGGCAGCAATGGACCATGTGTTGGAATTCAATTGAGTGCCAGCACTGGACCTTTTACTGTTGTCGCCACGAAGAAAAGAAAAGTGTAACATGTATCGGGAGGGGTGTTGCACACATTCCTTTATATCTTAGCATGTTACTTTTTGTCAATTAAGCATTCTTCAATATAATGGGATAATGCAAATGAAATCTTCCTGACAATGGTTGTCCGCCCTTCAGAAGTTGTCTTTCGCTTATAACCATATAACCATATAACCATATAACAATTACAGCACGGAAACAGGCCATCTCGGCCCTTCTAGTCCGTGCCAAACACGTATTCTCCCCTAGTCCCATCTAACTGCACTCAGACCATAACCCTCCATTCCTTTCCCGTCCATATAACTATCCAATTTATTTTTAAATGATAAAATCAAACCTGCCTCCACCACCTTCACTGGAAGCTCATTCCACACAGCTACCACTCTCTGAGTAAATAAGTTCCACCTCATGTTACCCCTAAACTTCTGTCCCTTAATTCTCAAGTCATATCCTCGTGTTTGAATCTTCCCTACTCTCAGTGGGAAAAGCTTATCCATGTCAACTCTGTCTATCTCTCTCATCATTTTAAAGACCTCTATCAAGTCCCCCCTTAACCTTCTGCGCTCCAAAGAATAAAGACCTAACTTGTTCAACCTTTCTCTGTAATTTAGTTGCTGAAACCCAGGCAACATTCTAGTAAATCTCCTCTGTACTCTCTCTATTTTGTTGACATCCTTCCTATAATTAGGCGACCAAAATTGTACACCATACTCCAGAATTGGCCTCACCAATGCCTTGTACAATTTTAACATTACATCCCAACTCAATGCTCTGATTTATAAAGGCTAGCACACCAAAAGCTTTCTTTACCACCCTATCTACATGAGATTCCACCTTCAGGGAACTGTGCACAGTTATTCCCAGATCCCTCTGTTCAACTGCATTCTTCAATTCCCTACCATTTACCATGTACGTCCTATTTTGATTTGTCCTGCCAAGATGTAGCACCTCACACTTATCAGCATTAAACTCCATCTGCCATCTTTCAGCCCACTCTTCCAACTGGCATAAATCTCTCTGTAGACTTTGAAAATCTACTTCATTATCCACAACACCACCTATCTTAGTATCATCTGCATACTTACTAATCCAATTTACCACACCATCATCCAGATCATTGATGTACATGACAAACAACAGTGGACCCAACACAGATCCCTGTGGCACCCCACTAGTCACTGGTCTCCAACCTGACAAACAGCCATCCACCATTACTCTCTGGCATCTCCCATTCAGCCACTGTTGAATCCATCATGCTACTCCACCATTAATACCCAACAATTGAACCTTCTTAACCAACCTTCCATGAGGAACCTTGTCAAAGGCCTTACTCAAATCGATATATACAACATCCACTGCTTTACCCTCATCAATTTCCCGAGTAACCTCTTCAAAAAATTCAAGAAGATTAGTCAAACATGACCTTCCAGGCACAAATCCATGTTGACTGTTCCTAATCAGACCCTGTTTATCCAGATGCTTATATATATTATCTCTAAGTATCCTTTCCATTAATTTGCCCACCACTGACGTCAAACTAACAGGTCTATAATTGCTAAGTTTACTCTTAGAACCCTTTTTAAACAATGGAACAACATGCGCAGTACGCCAATCCTCCGGCACTAACCCGTTTCTAATGACATTTGAAATATTTCTGTCATAGCCCCTGTTATTTCTACACTAACTTCCCTCAATGTCCTAGGGAATATCCTGTCCGGACTTGGAGACTTATTCACTTTTATATTTCTCAAAAGTGTCAGTACTTCCTCTTCTTTGAATCTCATAGTTTCCATAGCTACTCTACTTATTTCCCTTACCTCACATAATTCAATATCCTTCTCCTTGGTGAATACCGAAGAAAAGAAATTGTTCAATATCTCCCCCATCTCTTTTGGCTCTGCAGATAGTTGTCCACTCTGACTCTCTAATGGACCAATTTTATCCCTCGTTATCCTTTTGCTATTAACATAGCTGTAGAAACCCTTTGGATTTACTTTCACCTTACTTGCCAAAGCAACCTCATATCTTCTTTTAGCTTTTCTAATTTCTTTCTTAAGATTATTTTAACATTCTTTATACTCCTCAAGCACCTCATTTACTCCATGCTGCCTATAATTATTGTAGATCTCTCTCTTTTTCCGAACCAAGTGTCGAATTTCCCTTGAAAACCATCGCTCTTTCCAATTTTTACTATTTCCTTTCAACCGAACAGGGACATAAAGATTCTGTACTCTTAAAATTTCACCTTTAAATGTCTACACTTCTTGTGGGAATTTGTCCTACCATGTCTGACATTAAGCTTGGTCGGTGGGAAGGAGTGGGGAAGGTGGGGAGAAGGGGGTAGAGTTGGGGGAAAGTGACAAACCAATACACTCCATCCGGTTTATGATGGAGCTAGGTGAAAGAAAATGCATGTTTAATTTGAGATAATGTTAGGCATGCACTGAGCGTGTATTGATGCAGAGATGGCATTCAAACTTTTATGGTTCTAAGTAAGGTCCTACTTGAATGAATGAATGAATGAATGAATGAATGAATGAATGAATGAATGACAACAGGTCGGTGGGGGCGCTGCAAGCCGGCGCCCTGTCAGCAGCATGTCCTTTTTTTCTAATTTTATTGTTTTTTTAGTATGTTTTAATGTATGTTTTTAATGTTCCTTTGTGTGTCTTGTGTGGGGGGTGGTGTGGGAAGGTGAGGGGGAAACCGCTTCGGTCGCCTCCTCCACGGAGAGGCAACTTTTTCCAGGTCGCCTCCCCCGTGGCCTAACAACAAGGATCAGCGCGGCCTTTCCCGGAAACGCACCCGGGACTCCAGCGGCGGGCGCAGCGTGGACTCTCGGCGTGGAACGGGTGAACCCTCGTTGAGGCTCGCCGGAGGGGAGTGCTCCGTTTCGCTTGCCCATGGCAGCCGGCAGCCTGAAGCCGCACTCTGCACAGCTCCAGCTGGCGCGGCGTCTGCAGCCCGGGATCCCTCGTGGGGGGACCCGGGGGAAGAAGAAGTTCCGAACGCCGGCCCGCGGCCAACTTCTACCGCGGGCCCAGCGCGGACTTACCATCACCCCTGGAGGGGAGCTTCACCTGTCGGCCCTGCAGTCTGCGGTGCTTCTGGCTGCGGCGCGAACTTTAAATCTTCGAACGCCAGCCTGCGGCCTACACCAGCCTGAAGCCGCGGTCTCCGGTGGGGAAGAGCCGATCCTGGACTTAACTTGACTTTTACCTTGTCCTTTTATCATCTGGACGCCTGCGGCGACGGTAGTGGAGGGTTGAGGTCCCAACCACGGGTGGAAATGGAGATGGACTGGCCAAATTCTGTGCCTTCCACCACAGTGATGAATGCTGTGGTGGATGTTTGTGTTAAATTTTTATTGTGTTTGTGTGTTCTTTATTATTGTACCGCTGCTGACAAATTCATTTCACTTGCACTTTATGTGCAATGTGATGAATAAAACTGATTGATTGATTGATTGATTGATTGATTGATTGAATGAATAAGTTTATTGGCCAAGTATTCACATACAAGGAATTTGCCTTGGTGCTCCGCCCGCAAGTGACAACATGACATACAGTGACAGTTAGGCACTTCACACTGAAGCTACACATAAAAGTATTTTGTCGATTCAGGACATAGCAACAGGACTGCCATTGGAAACCTTGAGCCAACTCTGCTATCCAACAAGATCTTCTAACTCATTTTACTACCCTTTTCCCTATAATTTGCCAAATTTCTAGAAATCAATCAGTCTTTGCTTTGAATCTATGAATGACTGAAACTCCTTTTCTTTAGTTAAGAATCCCAATTTGGACACAAAATACCAGGTTTATTTCACCAAGATCCTGAATAATTGTAGCAAGACATATATTAGAATGGCCCAGTGGTGCAACTGGCAGGGCTGCTGCCCATTGCACCAGAGACCGGGTTCAATGCTGGCCGTGGGTACTGTGTGCGTGTAGTTTGCATGTTCTCCATATGATTGTGTGGGTTTCTTCCAGGTGCTCCAGTTTCCTCTCACATCCCAAAGATGTGTGGGTTTGCAGGTGGCCTCCGTAAAATGTTCATTACTGCGTAAGGAGTGAATGAGAGAGTGGAATATCATTAAGCAAATGTGAACGTGTGATTGATGGTCAACATGGACTCAGTAGGGCCAAATGGCCAGTTTACATGCTGTATTTTTCAGGGCGATCTATAAAGTGTCATCTGTCCATTTCCTTCCTCCGGATGCTACCTAGCACTGTCTTTTGCTGTTGGACTTAGACCGTTGAACATTCTTCCTCGACAGGTAATAAGATCAACCAAGAAGAAGGATGAAGAAAGATTATTGATTTAATATAATTTAAACAGGTGCTGAAGGCAGACTAAACCAGAGGTTGATTAATTAATTAATTAATCTACAAACAGTGTTGATAACTGCAAAGGGAGTTATTTATTCATCAGTTATTTTATTTATGGTCAGGGTGATGGTAATTGAGGGAGTGGTATTTATTTATTTTTAATTATGCATACGCCAAACGCTGAATGATAATTATTCATGGAGTGATATTTAGTCATTTGAAATATTTATTGTAGTTGAAGGCCAAAGGGAGATTAATTTGAAGTGATATTTATTAATACAGTATTAATTGCACTGGAGGCCGAAAGCAAAGAGTTATTAATAGATTACGGGCAAATTTTACTGAAGGCTAGCTGTTTAGCTTATTTTTATCTACTTATTCATATTCTTATTTAAAACCACTTTAAAAAAGAGGTTTTCAATTCATTTGTATGCATAATTATTTCTTGGTTGAGCAGCAGAATAAAACAAAATTAAATATAAAGACCTAAAGTACATCTAGCTGCAAACAAAGTTTCTGGGTTTCTCATCCAATTTAGGAAAGTCCAAAGCAGGGTTATTTTTGTTCCAAGATGCAGCATTGAACAAAGTGTAAGCATCACCTGGGACAATTGAATGTCGAAATTCAGTGCCAAAACTGGATTAATTTGTGCATGATAACCTAGCCACTTACCCCGAAAAGTCCAAAAAACGGCAACTTACCATTAAATTAATATTCCATATCATAGTCTTAATAGTTTATTCTTCAATGCTCTGAGCTAATGTGGGCATTTAGTGAGTTCATGCAGCTGAATTGCTTTAGTGTTTGTGTTTCTCTAACTATTTTTATAGAATTGCTGTGAAGTTAGTAGTAGATATGTCCCATGTTTGTTAATAACTGATGTCAGATTTTCAAAGAGTTGTAAGACATTCTGTTTGTACAACTCCAATGTTTGCATTTAATGGACATATTGTAAGTGCCTTAAATATGAAAAGGGGAGATATTGTTGTGGTCAAATCCCCTACAATCTGCACTCCAATTGATTTATTCCATTTGAGTAGGGTGAATTTTCTGATTGCATCTATTCCTTTCTCTCCATTAACCTTTCCAGTAAAGATGGGGAAGATATTTCCAGGCAATCATTGATTTTGATGCATTGGAAGTATAGCTTAAATGAAGCCATTAAGTTGCATGTGCAACCATAGATTTCCAACCTATTTGAATGTGAATGGAGTATTCAGTTTCCTGTATGTGACCTTTCCCAATAGATAACATTAAATGGTCACCATGAAATTACTGGAGATTCTGCTAGGAAAGAATCTTGAATGGATTACAGCAAACAGTTCACTGTACTGCTTTGCAAGTAGATATAATGGGGTAGTAGTTCTGCTAATCATCTTAATAATGACCTTGGTAACTGTAGTGAGCCAAAAAACGTACCTAAAAATTCAGCGGACAGAGTAGTTCTAAAATAAAATGAATTGCAAAATTGTTGGAAGTATCCACATTAAGAAAAGTTATGCTTACCCGTACCCCTGGTGAAAGAAATGTTTTATTGTGATTCCCATCAGGTGGTCAACACAAAAGCTTTCAGAGGTAGCAAACAGTGTCACTCATGTTAAAAATAAATTGGATAGTTATATGGACGGGAAAGGAATGGAGGGTTATGGTCTGAGTGCAGGTAGATGGGACTAGGGGAGAATAAGTGTTCGGCACAGACTAGAAGGGTCGAGATGGCCTGTTTCCGTGCTGTAATTGTTATATGGTCATATGGTTATATGGTTATATGTTATGAGTTATACCTTGTAGCTACTTCTTTTGATGGCGGATGTGCGGGAGTGGGCGCCGTCTGTGTATGGCAGCCTGCCCGCAGTCCGTCTCTACACCTTTCTTTATTTTATTTTATTTTAAGTCATGTTAAAAAATGTTAGTGGAGGTCTTCTATGTGGGGGGTGGTGGTGGGGAAGGGGGAAACTTTATTTCTTAGTCTCCTATCTGGTTGGAGAGGCAGCATCCCTCCAAGCTGCTTCTTCGCCCCGTCCTCGCGGCCTACCATCAAAAATGGAGCAGCGTTTTCCTGTCGGAACCGGCTGGGACTACAGCTTCGGCGGCGGTGGCGCAGCGCTGGGATACCAACACGGAGCGGGCGATGCCTACCGGGTCGCCGTGCAGTAAGCCCCGGAGCGCTTTGGCCGCCGACTCCAACATCGCGGAGCTGTGGCTGCGGGCGTCCGGCCGCGGGCGGCGCTGGATTTGGAGCGCCGCAGAGCCAGGGATCGAGTTCGCTGGGGTCGGAGCTCCAGCCGGCGCGGCCTCCGGTCTCCGGGGAGGGGACAGCCGCTCCAGACTTTTCCAAGCCGCAGAGGAATGTTTCACCCGACGCCGATGTTCCATCTTTACGGCAAGAGGGCCCTGAAAATCATCGGACTGGCTGCACGGCCACAGATGGGCCCCGACCTCGGGTGTTTCACAGAGGAAGAGGACTTAACTTTCTGGTGCCTTTCCCCACAGTGGAAATGTTTTGATTCTGCTGTGGGGGGACGTTTGTGTTGAACTCTATAATATGTTGTGTCCATTTTTTATTCTTTTTTTTTTTTAAACCTTTTTCTATGGTTTGCAATGGAACTTATTATTTAATTTATGTGAAGCACTTTGGTGTCAATGCAAGTTGACTTAAAATGTGCTATATAAATAAAGTTTACTTACTTACTTACTTACTTACTTACTTACTACACCCTGTAGTTTAACAGAACGCTTCTCTGCCCTTTCTCCCTCACTTTGGAGTTACGTGCTAAGATGAAGTTAACTATGCTGCAACGCTAATAAAGTCTTTGGATCTTAATCACTGTGCGTGACTTAAGTTAACAGCAGAAGCTCAACATGGTGTCAGAGTGGACGGACTCACTCCTTGCTTAATTATATTACTTTTATTTTAGTTTGTTGTTTTCTCTGGTATATATTACTATCGCTTCTGCTCTCAGAAAACCAGAGATCCTGGTGTTTGACGAGGACTTTGCAGAACGGTGGCACGTATTTGAAGAAGACTTCTCAATTTACATTGAAGGGGCTCACCCGACTGCTGCTCCCGGTGTTCGAGCGTCAATTCTTCTTAATCTAGCAGGCACGGAAGCTGCCCGATGTGCCAGAGGATTTAATTATGAACCGGCTAGATTTGACCCGGCTGGTGTCCGGATCGCTCCTGTTGAGTCTATCCAAGACCCCGACTGCCTACTATGCAAATTCCGACAGTTATGTGAGTTACGTACTAACTTGGTCATGGAGAGGCATTTGTTCTTTTCCTGAAGCCAGAGACAAGGTGAACCTGTGGAAACATAGAAACATAGAAACATAGAAAATAGGTGCAGGAGTAGGCCATTCGGCCCTTCGAGCCTGCACCGCTATTCAATATGATCATGGCTGATCATCCATCTCAGTATCCCGTATCTGCCTTCTCTCCATACCCCCTGATCCCTTTAACCACAAGAGCCACATCTAACTCCCTCTTAAATAGAGCAGTGGAGATGTATGTCAGTGCGTTGAAGCACATTGCCAATCGATGTGATTTCAGGGATATATGTGATAACCTAGTCCATGACCGTTTGGTCTATGGTGTCCACAATGATAAAATACGCGATGAGTTACTGCGGGATGCTGAGCTTACACTAGAAACTGCTGAAAACCGCTGTCACATTACTGAAATGGCTGATGCTCATACAAATGTTTTAGTGCATTCTGCTGGTCGTGAAATTAATGTTGCCGGCATGTCTTATCAATCTCTCACCATTCTCCTCAATTGCCTGACAACTCTATCGTGAGACTGATAGACAATTGTTTTAACTGTGGGGGTCCGCATGCTGCTATTTGTGACCGTTGCCCTGCGTATGGAAAATTATGTCGATTTTGTAACAAACATTTCTTCAGATGCTGTCATTTGAGTAGCAACGGATTTCAAACAAGTTAATCTGTTAATTCACTTGGCCATGAGAACTTTCTCTCGAAATGCTCTCAACCAGCTCCCATAGATTTGCAGGCTGCTAACGGAGGTTTTGACTTCAATGTGCACTCCTTGTCTGATTTAATACACAAACAACAAGACCCCAAGGTCGCTTTACTCGTTAATGGCAAGAAATTTGATCTGAAAGTTGACACGGGCCAGGCGTAACGTGATCTCTCTAGCTGTGTTGAATAAGTTATGAAAAATAGAGACTGTCACTCCTACGGCTGCCTCCCTTCTCCCATTTGCAGGAGGTCCAGTGCACCCTATCGGTCAAGTCGAGCTACGCTGCTGTCTTAACTCACGTGTCCACAACCTGAGTTTCTATGTTGTTCGTGATGATGTGCCGTCTCTGCTGGGTGCCAACGCATGTCATGATCTGGGACTTGTCTCTTTCAGCCCTTCTGTTTGTCACCTGACTACAACCTGCGACATTAGCCAACAAATCCTGACACAATACAAAACTTTGTTTGACAACAAGCTGGGCAGGTTGCCTGTTAAGTATGCAATTACCATTAGCCCTGAGGAAATTCCAGTTGTCCGTCCAGCTTACAAGATCCTCCATGCTATGCGGGACCGTGTTCAAAGTGAGCTCAACAGGATGGTGTCTCTAGGTGTGATTGCTCCCGTCGCTGATCCCTTGGATTGGGTTTCCACCATGGTTGTGGCAACAAAGAAGAATAGGAACAAAATATGGATTTGTATCAATCCTAAGGACTTAAAAACAGCCATTAAACGACCTCACTGTGGATGAGATTGCAGCGCAGATGGCTGAGGCAACAGTATCCACTGTTCTAGATGCCAAGAGTTCATTCTGGCAGATTTTGCTGGAACACAACTCCTCCAAGTTAACCACCTTCAGCACACCGTTCCGGCGTTACAGATTTCTTTGCATGCCTTTTGGCATAAGCTCTGCTAGTGAAGTATTTCAACAAGCTAAGGAGCAGTTGTTTGCGGGTTACCCATGTTCCATTGTAGTGGATGACATCTTTGTTGCTGGATGAACTGTCGAAGAACATGATGCTAATCTGACAAAGGTCCTGGATCACACCAAGGCCATTAACCTCAAGTTAAACCCTCTGAAATGCAAATTCAGGATAAGTGAGGTGAAATACATAGGCCATGTGTTCACTAAGGATGGCCTAAAAACTGATCCAACGTAAACCAGTGCCATCAACGAGCACCTTGTAGCTCCGCCCACTAGTTTATCAGAAAGCTATGCTGCCCTTTCTCCCTCACTTTGGAGTTATGTGCTAAGATGAAGTTACCTGTAATGCTAATAAAGTCTTTGGATCTTAATCACTGTGCATGACTTAAGTTATTCCAACAGCAGAAGCACAACACATACAATATCCTGGATGAACGCAGAGGGTTGAGCAGCATCTGTGGAGCGAAAGGAATTTACATTTTGGATCAAAATCCTGCATCAGGAGTCAGGGTTGAACCAGGTCCTGACGCATGGTTTCAACCAGAAATGCTGACAATTCCTTACCCTTTCCACAGATGCTGTTTGACCCGCTGAGTTCCTCCAGCGGATTGTGTGTTGTTCCATCTTATGCCGTCACATGTTTAGATGTAGTTGATGGAGCTAGTCAGATGTATCAAGGCATTCGAAAGAAATCTGCCACAGTTCAAATATCAGCTTCATCACCAGCTCACAGAACATATGTTGGATACGGAGGCTAGAGGAGTGATAGATAAGGATCAAGGGAGCTCTATCTCTCTTCTATCTGTGGAAGAGAGGGTGAGAGCAAAGATGGAGGAAACGTTTTTGATGTCAACTATGGCAGATGGAAAGCTGTGTTTCCTGGACGGGAATATTTCAGAGATCCTGGAGCAGAAAGACTCTTCTTGAGAACAAATGTGGTGGAGACAGGGAAACTAACTAAAAGGAATGGCGACCATAGAGGAGACAGGTTGAGAGGTAGTAGATGTGGAAATCCATAGGATTGTAGTAGATATTGGTGGCAAGTTTGTCTTCAAATGTAAGCAGAGAGATACAGAAAAGGAAGAGAAGTCCCCAGAAATTGTGCACATGAAATTGAGGGCAGGATGAAATTCGGCAGCATAGGTGGTAAAATGAGGAAATCCACATGAGTGCAGGAAGCAGCATCAATAATATCATCAATGTGGCAGAGAAAAGTTGAGGAGGGGTACCACTGTAATCTTGGAAAAAAGACTCATATGCCAACAAGACTGGCATAGCTAGGGCCCGTACGAGTGTCCAAGTTTACACCTTTCATTTGTAGAGCATGGGAGGAATGGAAATAGTTGTTGAGGAATTTTCACCTGTATTTCTACTGCGAATTGACAGTACTTAAAGTTTTTTTGTTTAAGAAGGAACTGCAGATGCTGGAAAATCGAAGGTAAACAAAAATGCTGGAGAAACTCAGCGGGTGCAGCAGCATCTATGGAGCGAGGGCAATGGGCAACGTTTCGGTCCGAAACCCAAAGTACTTAAAGCTTCCTGCCACCATTACAGCCTACTGACATTTCTTCTTTATTGTTAACATTCACCATCTTAGCTTAGATGCAAACCATAGGCCAATGAGATCCAGTTCCTGAAGTTCATCCCAATATGTGTGGGTTATATCTACCAGTTAAAGCTAAATTAGTTCTATGCCTTGAGCTCTTGTTCACTGGATTGAAACAATTAATTTCATGCAAGTTCCGTAAGCAAGTGTTCAGAGCTGCATTCCATTCACTGCTGTTCATCCTATAGCCTGACCAATGGTCAGATCATGCTGACCATTATTGTCAGCATTCACCTGCTTATTGTTTAAGAACATCATGGACATGTAGCCCTGAGAATTACAATGAGGTATACTGTCAAGATCCCCATTCATGTTTGGGGGTACAAAAGTTTGTCTGGCCCAAATGAGAATGATCCTTACAAGATGCTTATGAAAATGGGCTGGCCAACAATCTCATCATTTTGTGAACATTGGGGATTTGTCTGATTTTGAAAGCTGCAAAACACCATTTAATATCTAAAAATAATAATTTACTGCCTGTTAATATCTTTAATCTCCAATTGTGCAACTCAAGATAATGAATCTACAGTCAGTGTGTTCCTTCAAATCTATTGAAGTGCCTCAAATTCTTTGGCTACCTGTACGTGATTTCTACTTATTTAAAAATATTTTACAGATCTAAATTGTGCTTGTTATGAAGATTCAACGGACGACTTCCGAGTTTTCATTGCATTCTATATTGTGCTCAAGTATTGCCAACATCACTGCATAGTTCACTGTAATTAAAATACATAATACTGTATGTGGCTACTATAATTAGGGTAGAATATAATCATGACTACGTACTAATGGATAAACTGGATGCCTGGAAATGCTGGTGCAGATTATAGGGGAGAGTGAAAATAATTGAGCCTTTTGGTATTAGATGATAAGCTTCGCAGAATATCTAAATATTTTACTTTCTTTCATCTTGAGTTTATTCATTCTTTCATTGCAGAATTTTGCAGCTGATTGATATTTAGCAAACTTTGAAGAAGTAACCTTCAAAATATAAAACACAGCTTCAGAAGTTCATTGCAATCTGAGGGGCATTTGGGAATATTTTAAAAAAACTTGTTTTCTGTGAAGTAACTAATGCTTATTTTGCATTTAGTGTCTGATGCACCATAAAAAGTGCATGATTCTCTGAAATAAATGTAAGCCGTAGCTTCTTCCAGAATTCCAGTTCGGAGCAGAAACATAAAATGCTTCAATTGAAATGTTTTACATTCTCTTAGAATCAAATAAGGTGTGGATGGATTCTGAATGTCATTCTAACAGGTCATCAGAAATGCTTTGACGACTCCACTGTATATGTAGGATCAGGGTTTAACCGTTAAAGGTAAAAGCCATTTAGAAACCTTTTCTTCCATCTGCATAATAGAAAATATTGAATGCTTCTGACAAAACCCCTTGGGCTGCACAATAAATGCTGAATGATGAGACACATGCATGTGGAAACTAGTAATAATAGTCAGCAGCAAGGTCACGGTCAACAAAAGCAAGGAACAAGTTTCATAATGGAAGAGGAAAAATTAATTTAAAAGGCAAATGAAAACCAATGTTATTCCTGCACGAGACATTGAAATGAAATTCAAATAGCATTGAGATGACTCCGAGTAGGAATGAAGAGCTTCAAAGTCCTGTGGAAGGGTGATGAAGAAGGGATGGAATAAAAAATGTTTCTTGTGTTCAGTGGAGTGAGAACAGATGGACCAGGTGTTGCTTGATTATGAAGGTGCCATTTGCAGACAGTGTCAGTGTGGACACTCTAACAGACCTAGCATCTGCTAATGCAATATATGGTAACTATACTGAAATAAAGTAAATGCAAAGTATCTGTAAAAGAAAACACACAATGAGGGATTGTAGGTTACTTGGGCTCTGTTCAAATTGTACCTAGTGTGTAGGGAATGGATGAGAAAGTGAAATAATAGATCTGGTATGGATGGGTCATCAATTGATGGTTGGCATGGAATAAGTGAGTCAAATGGCCTGTTTCCATGCTGTGCCTTTCAATTTAACTCAGCTGAGCAAAAATACTTTATCCCAGAAAATCAGAATGCAGAATCAGTATGGTGGAACTAAGAAATAACCATGTTAATACTAATTGATCATCATAAATAAATTCTAGAGTTGGACAAATTAAATACCCAAAATATTGAGGAGCATGTAACAATTAAGCCAGGGGCTTTCATCTGCATCTGTTCTGGGCAAACCAAGCTGGCAAAAGTATCATGATGGATAAGTTGATGAGTTGATTTTGAGATGGTTTTATAAAGGAACATCTAAAAGTCCAACTAAAAATTCTGCCTGAAAATTATGTTTCACCTTCTCTTGTTGCCTAAACGTATTCTTCTTTTACTATCACTGCCTACACAGATTGTTTGCAAGATCTTAAAATCATAGAAACATAGATAGAAACATAGAAAATAGGTGCAGGGGGAGGCCATTCGGCTCTTCGAGCCAGCACCGCCATTCATTGTGATCATGGCTGATCGTTCCCTATCAATAACCCACGCCTGCCTTCTCCCCATATCCCTTGACTCCACTAGCCCCTAGAGCTCTATCTAACTCTCTCTTAAATCCATCCAGTGACTTGGCCTCCACTGCCCTCTGTGGCAGGGAATTCCATAAATTCACAACTCTCTGGGTGAAAAAGTTTTTTCTCAGTCTTAAATGACCTCCTCTTTATTCTAAGACTGTGGCCCCTGGTTCTGGACTTGCCCAACATTGGGAACATTTTTCCTGCATCTAGCTTGTCCAATCCTTAAAATTAACACTTTGGCATTTAACATGCAATTCATTCACTAAAGCAGGATGAACGTGATTCACGTCAAAAGATTCATCCAGAGCTTGCAGCTGCTCTGTCACTGCTGTACAGACTGCTAGGCATTGAGAAAGTGATTAAAGAACTCCCCCCATGATGGTTACATATTAGTGTGTCAGAAAAGGCTGCTGTGGATGTGAGGTAGAACGTGGGGCAGTTTTAAAGGTGAGATGATCCTTTGTGTCATGGTACCCACCATGGAATTGCTTGGTCTGATTTACTCCCATGGTATGAGTGATCACAAACCAATGTGATGTGCTGGCTGACCAAACAGCCAGTGATCACAATAAACAAACAATAGTTAATCTAAACAAATGCTATAGAGATTGAAATTCACAGAATATGTAAAGAGACTCGTTGGCTCTCCATGTCTGCACCTGGCAGCCAACTAATCCCAGTTTAATCCCACATGTTCCCATCAATTACCCACACTCACCTACACACTGGGTGCAATTCACAATGGTCAATTAACCTACTAGCACTCATGTCTTTGGGATGTGGGGGAAAAAACAGAGCATCTGGAGTATTCTCTTGTAGTCACAGAGATAATGTGTAGACTCCACACAGATCTGCAGTGTAAATCATGACTCAAACTGGGTTACTGGAATTGTGAGGCAACAGCTCTACTGGCTGAGCAATGGTGTCTTTAAAGCAGTCAGCATTGTAACAATCCTGCAGCTATAGTGTGTAGAATGCATCAATGAACTTTCTTACATAATGCTGACCAATTGAAGTGTGATGCTGGGAAATGCTGAGCACAGGAAACTGGTCAAAGTGTTAACTTTTTAATTTTCTTCTCATTGATGATCCTTGCATGATGTGCCTCTAGTTTCTCCGGGAGAGAAGAAGGAAGGTCAATAGGTCGCACATAAAAGGTTCAATTTCTGTAATCAGTGGAGGAAACATGGACTACATGACCTGTGACATAATTTGTTGAACAATTTATACCAAGCAGGTATTAACTGTGCTATTGTGAATTATGACAAAAGTAATCAAGTTCGTTTTTTGAACTGAACAATTGCATCCAGAAGTGAATATTAGCTGGATAAAACTCCTTTTTGGAACGATTTGCCTGAGAAACATGCTTTGTTATGGCCGGTTCTCACGGTGCGACCTGACGCAAGATGTCACAAGAGTGAAGTGGTCGTGGTCCAGCATGAGTTCCGCACGATATAACGGGGGGTAGATAAAGAGTTCCCACGGTATTCGGCAATTCTGTCATTTGTGCGAGTGACTTGTCCGTCTCCCGATCTTTCCCGTTAATCGTGAATGAACATCGTGGACTGTAGTTTAGTTAATCATGTGGCACAAATGATGTCACTTTTTTTCACACACTATATAAATATCCTCCGCTCGTAGAATTGGCTCATTTGCAGACATGCCTATACAAAGTTGGTTCGAGTACAGGCTGGTTGTTATTTTCATTGATGCATTATGTATGTATGCATTAGCGCAACATGTGCATCGAAAACGCTTGCGTGAAGGCAGAAGGGTGAAATTAATTAAAAAGAGAATTAAGAGGAAGTCTCACTGGGTTAAGCCCATGTTTCAACGGAGACCTCAATTTGGACAATATGAGCAACTGCTTAATGTGCTGTGCGAAGAGGATAAAAGTGCATTCAAAAACTTTGTCAGAATTTCACCCGAGCTCTTTAATGAGTTAAAGAATAATTTGGGACCTCTGCTGAAGAAGACTGACACTGTAATGAGAAAGGCACTGGATCCAGGGTTGCGCATAGCAATCACCCTCCGCTACTTGGCCTCAGGCGATTCTTATAAAAGTCTATCTTACAACTTTCTTGTCACCACTAACAGCATCTGCGGTATTGTCCGAGAAACCTGTGAGGCGATCATCCAATTTTATTCAGCTGAAGTGATGGAATGCCCCAGTACACCAGATGCGTGGAAAAGAGTTGCACTGGGGTTTGAAAACAGGTGCAACTTTGCTCACACATGTGGGGCTTTGGATGGCAAGCATGTGGCAATTCGTAAACCACATGTGGCTCAAATTATTTCAATTACAAGAAATTCCACTCAATTGTACTCATGGCGGTGGTTGATTATAACTACGACTTCCTGTATGTGGATGTGGGCACACCTGGAAGTGTTGGTGATGGCCGGATTTGGAAAGAAACCTGGCTTGGAAAGAAAATGGAAGGTGGAACAGCAGGCATGCCTGATCCAGAACCTCTGTCAGGAGAAGACAGCCCGGACATCCCATATGCGATGGTTGCTGATGAAGCCTTTGCACTACGGCCCTGGATTATGAAGCCATATCCACAGAGGAATCTAACTAGGGATCAGAGGATCTTCAATTACAAGCTGTCAAGGGCCAGGAGGGTAGCAGAAAATTATTTTGGCATCTTGGCAAACAGATTTAGATGCTTGCTCAAGACAATGGAGCAGAGGCCCAAGAATGTGGAGAGTATAGTATATGCAGCATGTGTTCTGCACAACCTGATCCGAATGAGAGGTGCAGCTGCTGGATCAGCAACATCCATCCAGGACGGTGACATAGTGGACAGTGACACAGGGGAAGTAATACTAGGTGCTTGGAGAAGTGGTGTGAACAAGTTGAAAATGGTCTCACTGCAGCATTTGAAAGGTAACTCGGGCACATCCAGTGTGAAAGAGCAAAGAGACCATCTCTGCGCTTACTACAATTTACAATTGGGGAGTGTGCCGTGGCAGGACAGCTATATTGATGGGTAGCCGACCACAGGAACACTACTGCATGTTATAAGCTGACTTCCTAGTGTTGTCCTCTGAAAAGTGCTTCCTATAAGATGTTCGTCCGCAAAACCTGCCGTTTAGAACATTGCATTGTCCCTTTAAATGCCTGAGTTCACGCTTGTAGCGGAGGTTGATGGATATAATGTGTTTTAAATAATCTCGCGTGCCTCATTTGTTGTATTTCGTGTTTGCGAGGCCCTTTTACAGACAAATGTTTTGTGTGATGCATCTCCTCTCAATATGTGACAGAATTCGTCTTCTTATATTGTCAAATAGGAATAAAGACTGTATCAGATTTACCGTGCTGATTGTCTTATTTCATTTTCTACCAAGAGGTGAAGAACACGTTTAAATAGCTGAACATTTCAGGGTCCTGCACACTCAAAAATGTAAATGAGTGAAAATGTGATTATATCACCTCCATTAAGGTATTTTGTGTTTCAGCATGAGAGGGATTATAACATTAGAGACATTCATCTTGTAGTGATGTATTAATGACGATTTGCAGACATCAAGCTGATAGTAATAAATTTATTTAGTAGTGAGGTAAACAAGCAATGACAATCAAAATGCTGAGGTAAAAGATTTATCACACTTCAGGATATAATAAAATGTGGAGCCACCAACAGAAAAAAAAAATGCACAAGAGTAAAGGACACATAAATTAACATACAGACATTTACAAAGGACTATAGATGTCACACCAAATGGTGAGTGGCCAACAAATTAAATTAACGGAAACTCAAACTGTTATTTGAAACACCACAAAAAATATTCTCAGCTTCCGAGGGTTAACTGGGGTAGTCGACGTCAGCGCAACCTTCTGCACTTTCTTGAAAAGGACTTTGTGCACGGACCTCTCCGTAAACAACAGGCAAAGGTGGATTTCGAGCAGGCTGCTGCTCTGCAAACATCAGAGGTGATGGTGAGTGTCTCTAGAAGGAAATTAAGAAGTACATGTGAAAATTTTCTCACGGACCTTACAATTGCGGGACCTTTCATTAAAGTTCCCTTTGAAGATCAGAGTTCTTCTCTTGAATCTCATTAACACAACTCATGAATTGTTGTCCATATGCGGATGCTAATGTTTATTTTTTAATTTATATTGCACTAAACACAATAGTTTACCTGTTCAGCACGGAATGGTGGATGTCCCCCCATTGCACGCGGCAATCCATAGGGCCTGTCTGTGTACTTTAGAATCACAGAGTTATGTATTAGTCAATGGAAAAAACCCCCCACAGATTATGAATCAAGTTAGGGAAGCGCACATATCTTTGTTAATACCTGGTCATAGAAGTAAGGCGGGCGAGGCTGAGGAACCAGTGGACGCTGCGCCTCAGGTGCACGTGCTTCCATTAACTGCACAGACAACACCACACATTAAAACTATGTTGCTTTCTGATGTGAGAAATAAAGAGTTTTAACAAAGACGCTGAATGAAGGGAATAATTTTAAGAATAGATCTATACCTTGTTATTTCTATAAGTGATCGCACCATTTATCATATTCCATGAAAAATCCCATTCACCATCACTTATTTCATCTTCCATCATTGAGCGACAGAAGTCGAATGTCCTGTGCGTGAAGCCCATTGGTGTCACGCGTCCTTCCTGCAACAATCTTTCGCAGTCTCGAATAGTTTTATGGAGCTGAAAATTCAGAGCGCAAATATAAAAATCAGCTAAATGCTGGGTGGGTGCATTGTCCAATAAGCATCAAGTTTATATACTCACACTACTAATGCTGTCTACATCTGTCCCTTCTTCAGCACCTCTGGGTGTGGTGAGGTCGATGCTTGCACTGTGCATACTGCGGTGCTGTTGGCTGGTGGATGGGCTCGGTGTGGAAGTCCCTTCCAGAGGATCATCCAACACCTGTTCAATGATGTGTTTTTCCTGTAGGAATTACATGAAGTCATTTACACATGGATTTGTCATAGAGAATCTCATTGCATTGGTACCACTCCACCAGTTCCCCCTCTTGTTCCCTGTTGAAGTTATATGGCCTTACCTTCTGCCATCTTACCTTTATGTTATCGTCTGCTGAGGATATTGGGGAAGCAACAGCTACTGGGGAGGCAATCTCAAATCCACCTTGATCACCCTCTCCCTGCTCCAAGGAGCCCACTGGCAGTGGTATCTCTGGCATCTCCTCTTGCCTCTCCACCTGTCTCTCTTGCTGAGTTTCCTCCTCATTTACCTGCATGGCTAAAAACTTTCTGACTTTCTTTGACCCCTTTCTTTGCGCTTTTCTGAGAGGCATCTCTGCAAGTCTTTTTACTGTGAAAAAGATTCTCAAACAATTACAATTAGGTGGGACGTCCTCGATGGACACATGGTCCATTGGCGATATTGAGACCACCTTTTTTACTCACCTTATGTCCCTTCTGTCAAGCTTCCGGGTTTACCGTTCACAGGAGTTCCCACGGTACCAGCAAGAGTCATTGTGGATATCGCACGGATATCGCACTGGCATCTGCGTTCATACAATGTTGCAACGCTGCTCAAGTCACTCTTGGAGAAATTCAAACATTTTTGAATTTTCTCCCGACCTTACAAAGTTACACGACTACCTGCCGTTAGCACCACGGAGGTCCTCGGTGGTCCACGAATGCCGTACTGCTATCGCAGAAGGTTCCCACGATGTTAAACTCTTGTTAAGTCTTGCTTCAGGTCGCACCGTGAGAAAGCCCTTTTAGTCCTCTTTCTAGGCTCAGCTATTTTAAAACTAATTAGTGATTTTATGGTAAAAGATGCTCATAGGAAGTGTCTTGAAACCCTTATGTCTGAAACCAGGGTGATGAACATATTAGCGGAGGGAAACTTAGAATTTAAATTAAACTATACATTGGCACAGATAAAAGGCAAATATTCAAAAGGATAATTCAAAATTAATAATGAATGTTCATTCCTTTGAGGATTTGCGTTCAAGTCTCCAAAGTCAAAAGTGTTTGAAATAAAAATTAAAAGTAAAATATAAGGCTTGCAATATTCTCAAAAAAAGTGTAGTAAGCATAAGGATCAGAGGCTTGTATTGATGAGCAAAGGATGACCAAGAAATTGACCACGAGGAGACAAGGAAATGGCAGAGATGTTAAAACAATTTATTTTTTCTGTCTTCTGTCACACGCAAAACATACTGGGAATTGTGATGAACAAGGGCTCTAATGAAAGTGAAGAATTTAATGTCATTAATATTAGTCGAGAAAATGTCCTGGAGAAATCAAGGGGATTAAAAGTTGATATATTCCCTGGAGCTGAAAGCTTTGACGTATATGTTTTAAAAGAGATGGCTGCAGTGGAAGAGAATGCATTGGTTTATGACTTTCAGAATTCACTAGATTATACATGATCATCTTTGGGCATAACATAGCAAGTGTAATGGCACTGTTTGAGACAAAGAGAGAAAAGATGAAACAAATAGTGTATTGGTCTGTCTTTAATTTGGAAATGGCTAGAATATTATAATGAACACAGTCAAAGACAATTAAGACAACCATAAGATAACACAGTAGAGTTATTGTGCTTTATGAAAAGAAAACTGGATTTTAGTGTATAACTTGTGTGGAGTTAAGGAAATACCAAGTATCAAGAAAATATTCATTCCATGGTGAGAAATTACACGAGTATAGATGGGGGTTCGTGTTTAAGGGAATAACAAGGAAAACAGGGATAATCAGGCAACATAGCACGGCTGCAGTAAGAGAATGCTGTAAGGATCAGTAATTGGATCTCTGATATTTAAAAATCTTTATTCATAATTTAGATGAGAGAACCAATCACTAATGTGTGAACATAGTCACAGAGTCTTATAGAAAAGAAACACTTCCGGTGGCGCTATGGAGTAGGAGAGACTCGTGCCAACTAGCTCTGTGAAAAAAACGAAAAAACGGGGGGAAAAGACAGATCCTACCTGCAGAAAACGGCACCGATTGTTTTGCAGTAGGCCCGTGACGTCATCAGGCGCGCGACACCGGCTGTATGTCGACTCAACATACTCCCCCCCGCAAGACAAAAAACAGCAAGACTAAAGAGGTAGGCCCAACTGAAGCCTCGGCCTCAGGTTTAACAGCATCCCGAGAAGACATCTCAAAGAAGAAGAAAAAGACTGAGATGGAAGAATTAAAAACGTTCCTTAAGGAGGAACTTAAAAATCTTAGACAGAACTTTCAAGAGGTTAAAGAGGAGCTGACATCTTTAAAAAAGAAATTAAAGAACACATTAAAGAAGATGTTACAGAGATTGTACACAAAGTCCTTGAAGACTGGAAATTAGATATGGAAAGAAATATGACTCAAAATGTTGAAGAAGTAAATGAAAAACTGAATAAGATGGAATCCAGATTTGATTCTAAACTTGAACCTATTCTCCTGACATTAAACCAACACCACAAGATTGTAAAAGAACTTGAGGAACTTGCTGAGACAAGCACCGCAATTACAAAACAACTCATCACTGAGAACCAACGCCTATCAAAGTTATTGCATCAAATAACTGAAAAATGTACAGACTTCGAGGGACGACAGAGGCGTCAGAACTTAAGAATCGTGGGCATCCAGGAAGGCAGAGAGGGGACTCGTGACCCCCGTGAATTTGCTGCAGAAGTACTGAAAACAATTTTGAACCTGGACCAGGCGCCATTACTTGCCCGAGCGCACAGAGTGCCGAGACGTCCCCCAAAGGTGGGCGACCGACCAAGAATAATGATAGTAAAGGTCCAATATGACCATGTATTGGATGACATGATGAGGAAAATTGGCAAAAGCAGAAATCTGGTATATGAAGGAGACAAGATTAGCGTATTCAGAGATTACCCTGTGGAAGTTGCTAAGAAAAGAGCGTTGTTCACAGACACAAGAAGAATACTGAAGAACATAAAGAATCTGAGATATGGACTGTTATACCCCGCAACACTAAGAGTCAGTTACGAGAAGAAGGAATACTTCTTCATCAAGCACACGGAAGCATTTGAATTTGCCAAGAACATCGAGGAAAAGATCGAAGATTGAAAAATATTCAACACTTAACACCTACCTGGATACTGCTATCTCGCAGAAAAGATATGGAACTCTAAACTTTAAACTATTATATTTAAGAGTTGCCTAAAATTCGCAATAAGAATCGGGTATATTTCCTGCAACGGATATATAATACTAACATTCTAGTACTAACCTAACAACTATTAATAATCAAGAATATTAACTAACACTAACTAATGATAATAAGATTATTTAGATTATTTAAGAATTAACTAAAAGTATGAAATATAAGTAAAGTGTGATTCAGGTATTTTATAATGCGAAATGTTTGGTGGCTCTCTCTCTGATGTTTTCGTTTTTGATTATTCTTTGATAAATGTTTATATTATACAAAACTAACATTTCAATGTGAGACTACTAATTATACCATTAATGGAATATAATCAATATTTTTTTCCCCCCCACAAATTGTATGCATCGAATTGGAAACTTTCCTTTCAAGGAAAGTACGGAGCTAGTATTTTTATAAACCAAAAGCTACGGAAGTCCATAGATGCTTAGCCACATTAGGGTGGCTATCACTAACTGCACTAATTGTAGTTGTAGTTGCTTTTCTTTTTTACTTTCCACACTTTACTAACCCTATTTGCTATCACCTTTTTTATCTTATACCATATTATATTTTGTATTTGGAATGGAATTGCATATTTTATTTAAGGAGATATGTTCGGATGGAAAACAGACGTGACCTAAAATTCATCTACCTGATGTTCAAGTATAAGGTAGGGTTGAGTGTGCTGAATCATCTGCTCTACCACTTAATCACAAGATGCAAGACATGAATATAAAAATTGGGGGTGAGGGAATTAAATTCAGTAGTTGGAATGTTAAGGGAATTAATGAACCTATCAAGAGAGGCAAAGTGTTAGCTCATTTAAAATCATTGAAAACAGATATAATATTTCTCCAGGAGACACATCTTAAAAAGGAAGCACAACACAGATTGAAAGCAAAATGGATTGCTAAAGCGTACCACTCTTCATTCTCACATAAATCAAGAGGTGTTGCAATATTAATTCGTAAAGGTATACCCTATAAACATATATCAACGATAGAAGACATTGAAGGCAGATATATTGTAATAATAGGGGAGTTATACTTAAAAAAGGTGACTCTCCTCAATGTGTATGGACCAAATTTTGATAGCCCTCTGTTTTTTAAGAGAATTCTTAACAATATCCCGGAAGGTACACAACAAAACGTAATAATCGGTGGAGATTTAAATTGCACTTTGGATGCTTGTTTGGATAGATCATCAACTCAAAGAAAACTAAAATCTCGATCAAGTGAATTTTTAAATTCATACGTTAATACTACTAATATTAAGGACGTTTGGAGAATTGAAAATCCATCGGGCCGAGAATATTCATTTTACTCACCAGTACATAAAACTTACTCAAGGATAGACTATTTTTTAGTAGATTCAAAACTTATCCCATTTACCTATAACTCACAATATCATAACATCATAATCTCAGACCACGCTCCATTAACATTTATGATCAAAGTAAACGGAATGGCAGAGACACAGTCACAATGGAGATTTAATCCCCAAATCTTAAAAGATAAGTCATGTAATGAATACCTAGTAAAACAGATTTAAATGTTTTTTGAGGCTAACGATAGCCCTGAAATCTCTGCTTCCCTTCTTTGGGAAACATTTAAAGCATTTGTACGAGGAGCATTAATTTCTTCCTAATCATTTTTTAATAAAGAGAATAGGGCCAAACAACAGAAACTGGAAATGGAAATAAAGCAATTAGACACAGAAAATGCAGCAGCACCATCCACGATAAAACACAATAAAATTGCAGTATTGAAATATAAATTAAACAAGATTTATTCAGACCAAGTTATAAAACTTTATCAACATACAAAACAATTAAATTTTGAATTTGGTGACAAACCACAAAAACTATTAGCGCGTCAACTTCGCAAATTGGATGGGGGAAAAAATAATATACAAAATTAAAACAGACAAGGGAGAAACATTAACACTGCCTAAAGATATTATTGATAGATTTCTACAATACTACCAAAAATTGTATTCATCTAAAATAACAGAACAATCAACGGGAATGGAAACATTTTTACAGAATTGTAAGTTTGTGGGTCTAGATCAGAAAGAGAGAGAATTGCTAGGGGCTGAAATTACGATAAAAGACATTGAAGAATCAATAAAATCCTTAAAAAACGGAAAGTCTGCAGGACCCGATGGTCTAAATTCGGAATTTTATAAAAATAATTATGATTTGCTTTCCCCACGCCTACAGACAATGTACAAATACGCTTATACTCAACAGAAACTCCCAGAAACTCTAAATGAATCTACAATCATACTTATACCCAAAACGGACAAGGATCTTGAAGACCCAGGTTCATACAGAGCTATAGCCCTCTTAAATACTGATCAGAAGATATTAACTAAGATTCTATCTAATAGATTGAGCTTAGTGATCAGCAAATTAATACATCCCGACCAAACAGGGTTTATCCCCAAACGGTATTCATTTTATAATCTGAGAAGATTATTCAATATTATATACTCCAATAGAATCCCTAACGCAGAGCTAGCAATTATCTCGTTAGATGCTGAAAAAGCATTTGACCAGGTAGAATGGCCATATTTATTTTCGGTGATGGAAAAATTTCAACTAGGAGAGAAGTACTGTACATGGGTTAAATTGTTATATTCTAATCCAACAGCTAGAATATTAACAAACAAAATGTTATCAACTAAATTTAATCTCTCTAGAGGCTGTAGACAAGGATGCCCACTATCCCCACTATTATTTGCTCTTGCAATCGAACCCCTAGCAGAAAGTGTTAGAAACCATCCAGGAATATTTGGATACAATACTAGAGACACAAGGAATAAAATCTCCTTATATGCAGATGATATACTAATATATATTACAAAATTAGAAACTAGTATTCCAAACCTATTAAATCTAATAACTCAATTTGGTCAGTTTTTGGGATATAGAATTAATTGGAATAAAAGCGAAATCATGCCAATAACAAAATTCAATTTACATACAATACAACAATCCCCTTTTAAAATAGTTAAAGATAAATTTAAATACTTAGGAATCTATGTAACTAAGACATATACCTCTTTATTTAAACTAAATTTCCCACCGTTACTGAATAAACTACATAAGAATATTCAATACTGGAAAACACTCCCCATTTCTATTTGGGAGAATTAATGCTATAAAAATGATCTTTTTACCGCAACTGCTGTACCTACTTCAATTAATTCCGATATATATCCCAAAAACTTTTTTCAAAAAAGTCGATTCCATTGTTACAAGTTTTGTCTGGGATTATAAGAATCATAGAATAAGTAAAAAACATTTATGTAAATCAAAGATAAATGGAGGTTTGGCTTTGCCAAATTTCTTATTTTATTTTTGGGCAGTCCATATTAAAAGCATGAATTTCTGGCTGGAAGAAATGGATCAACAACCAGATTGGCTAATGATGGAAAAGGAAGACTGTCTACCTTTTGAAATTGGACCGATCATATTTGCCCCCACAAAACTGCACAAAAAAACCTATAAAGAAAACCCCATAATACATAGTGGAATACGAATTTGGAAACAAATAAAAAAAGATTTAAAATTGAATAATATACCACTCTGCCTTCCCATTGTAAATAATCCTTTATTCAAATCATCCTTTATGGACAAAGGTTTCACACAATGGAAAAATTATGGAATCAAAAATATAGGACATCTTTATGGGAAAGGTACTTTTCTTTCATTTCAAGAGTTACAACAGAATTATGGACTGCACTCAAATAATTTCTTCAGATATCTACAAATTAGAGATTATGTTAAATCTAATACACAAGTCTACAGGAATAGGGAATCAGAAATTCTTGATGAATGTCTGAACAAGCATCCTCATACTGAAAAACTAATAGCTTATATTTATAACACCCTACTAAACAACGAGGTACCACCGACCAAACCATATAGATACAAATGGGAAAATGAAATAGGTCACCCTATCACGAAAGGTATGTGGGACGAAAGTTTACAACAAATACATCAATGTTCATTAAATGCCAGACATACTTTAATACAATTCAAGGTCTTACATAGACTAAAATACTCTAAAATAAAACTAAATAGAATCTTCCCACAAATCTCTCCTATTTGTGATAAATGTCTACATCTAGAGGCTAATTTAATACATACGTTTGCAAACTGTATAAAACTTAAACATTTCTGGACTGATATTTTTGAAATAACTTCAGAAGTTATTAATACAAAACTGGACCCAGACACAAAATTAATAATACTTGGAATATCAGAACAAAGCTTAACACTCACAACAAACCAAAGAGATTTCCTCAATAAGTACAGTATAACAACCGGAAAAAAATTAATATTAAAATTTTGGAAAGGCCCAATATCCCCCACAATCAAAATGTGGATTACGGAAATGTCGGAGACCCTATACTTAGAAAGAATTAGACTTGTCTTAATGGACAAACAAGATCTTTTCCATAAAATTTGGGCTTCATTCATTAACTATCTGAAGGGATAGATTGGCACAGCACGAGGACCCAACTGAAACTTGAACTCAGGAACAGATGAAAAGCTATACTTTATAACCTACGAACCTATCTCAATTGACGTATTACAGGTAACCCATTCCACCTCCCTTGTTTTTCTGTTGTGTTTTTTTTTTTCTTTCTTTTTTATTTGTAACTTTCTACCCTCTCTTTTTCCCTCTTTCTATAAAAAATAAAAACACTAGAAGCAGAAGTAATTGATAATGGAAAATTTTAATAATGTATGACTGATGTATATGAAAAGTTTTTTTACTATAATATGTAACTACATTTTATAATATGTCTACTTCTAATAAATAATTTTTTTAAAATAAATAAATAACTAAATAAATAAATAAATAAATAAAAGGAAAAGAAAAGAAACAGCACCCTCCCGTCCAACTTGTCCATGCCACGTAAGGTGCCTCATCCAAGCTAATCCCATTTGCAAATGTCTGCCCCATATCCCTCTAAAGGGCCTGTCCCATTGGTGCGGCCTTTCAGTGACTGTCTTCGACTTTCAAGCTCGAGGGCACTCGCCTGAAAAACCTTGAGTTGGATCGACCGTCAGCGACGAAACCGCGAGCTGGATCGACCGACCGCCCACACACACCCACAAACACATCGCAAAGGCGGGGGCCAGGGAAAGCGGGGGAGTGCTGTCACAGTGTACGCTAAGTCCTTTAGAGAGGGGTAGGGCGGGGAGAGAAGGGGAGAGAAGGGGGGGGGGGGGGTGGGGGGGAGAAGGGGAGGAGAAGGAGTGGAGACACTTTTAAGAAGCCAGACAACTTATAATAAAGTTTAGCGGGCATTTAAAGTACCGGTCGGTTTTCTTTGGTTCTGGAAACTTCAATGAGCCAATTAAAATGCTCGGTCAGCGAAGGAGATTGCCCATGGCTGCCCTTGACTGCTTGTAACTACAAAGCCAACCCAAGCCACTGCACTAAGAGTTCAAAAGAACCATGCTGACCAATTTTTACTCATGGAAAATATTTCAACATGCTGAGGCAACGAGTATTTGGGAACTTCCCTCGAGCGTGAAGGAGAGTTCCAGTGACCTCATAGGACCTGCTAGTACCATGTGTTGACCATGCTGCGAGTTTGAGTCGAGGGCAAACCCTTCTAAACTCACAGATTAGGTCGCCGCTGTGGGACAGCCCCTTAAACCTTTCTTATCCATTTAGCCAAATACAACTGGGTATGATACTACTAAATGTCCAGACACTGAAAATGTATGAAGATTTTTTGCACCGTTTTTGTTTTGTATGTTTTTTTTTAATTCTCAATAAGTTTTATTTGGGATGGGGGGGGGGAGGTTGTATTTTAAACAACACAAAGCTTGGAACAAAAGTCAATTGTCAACGACTGGTAATTCTCCCAGCCTCTAAAAATAACAAACTAATGCTCAAATCATCTTTTCCTTTCCCATCATAAATATTCATCATCCGTAGACCATTGTCTGGGTGCAATTTTCTCTCAAGTCTCTCAATTTTGTGTATTTATTAAAGCTATTTTAAACACTTGCAGCTCAGAATAGACGCACAATTGGTGCCTTGACATCCCTTCCAGAGTTTGGACAAATGATGGAGTGTAGATATGGCAAAATAGTGCATGAAACAACAAAAGAGCATGGTTCATGACTTAAAGAAAATGGTCAAGGCCAACAAAATCTCAGGATTTTTTAAATATCAGTCAGCTATCTCATGCATCATTATCATTTAAAAAATGTCTTGGAGCATTTTGGTCTTGACTGCCAGTCTGTGGAATTCTTGCAAGTATTTCAATGCACATTTTGAAACTACCACTTGACCTGAACAAAATGGCGAAATAATGGCATTATAGCAAAATACTATTCACTTGTTAGAATATACCGGTAACTCAAATGCTGTATCTTCTGTACAGTAAACTAAATTGACAGCTAAGCTTTTTATTCAAGTTTGCTGGTGATTTTGAAATAAATGCATAATGTTTTGTATGATACTTTAACTAATAAAAAATAAATATTTTTAATGTTGGTGTATGCTGAATTGTCCTTCAGCAGAATTCAGACAACAGAGGACAACAGAATTCTATACCTATCCTTGGTCCCTTCCCACAAAAAAGGTAGAGCCTGTGTTTCCATCTCTTTTGCTGTGCAGAAAATTATTGCAAAGTGAACAAGTGACAATCACGTTTACCTGAGAAGATGACCAAAGGCAACAATAGTCATTACTCAGAGGACTTTCCCTAACCCCAACCTCTACTGCAGCAGTAATCAGTGCTTAAAGGAGATGAAAGGGAAAAAAAATAGAAATAGTACATTGGGGTGGCACAGCAGTAGAGTTGCTGCCTTACAGCGCCTGAAACCCTGGGTTGATCCTGACAACATCCTCCCTGTGACTGTGTGGGTTTTCTCCGGGTGCTCCTGTTTCCTCCCACACTCCAAAGACGTACACGTTTGTAGGTTAATTGGCTTCTGCAACTTGTAAAATGTTCCTAATGTGTATGATGATGCATATGGGATAATTGCCAGTTGGCGCAGACTCGGTGGACCGAATGCCCTGTTTCCACGCTGTATCTATAAAGTCTGAAGATTTAAAAATAAAGTTAACAGCAAGATTCACAAACATTATCCAAGTAAATCTTTTCTGGCACAGAGCTTTAAGTAAGTATTAAGTAAGTAGTAAGCATGTATTAAGTAAGTAAGTAAGTTTATTGGCCAAGTATTCACATACAAGGAATTTGCCTTGGTGCTCCGCCCACAAGTAACAACATGACATACAGTGACAGTTACGAATGACTCAGAAAACACTAAACATTATTAATAATAATAATAATAAGACATTAATGATAAAACACCATTGATCAAGCATGTGAACCAACAAAATACCAGATCAAAGGGAGGCTACAGATTTTTGGCGAGTAGAGCAAATACTCATGGATGAAAACTGTTTTTATGTCTGGCTGTGGCAGCTTTGACAAACCGGAGTCGCCTCCAGAGGGAAGTGATTCAAAGAGTTTGTGGCCAGGGTGAGAGGGGTCAGAGATGATCTTGCCCGCTCACTTCCTGGCCCTTACAATGTACAGTTCATCAATGGAGGGAAGGTTGCAGCCAATAATCTTCTCTGCTGATCGGACAATTCGCTGCAGCCTCCAGGTGTCGTGCTTGGTGGCTGAGCCAAACCAGACCATGATGGAGAAGGTGATAACAGACTCTACGATGGTCGTGTAGGATTGGACCATCATTGCATGTGGTAGATTGTGCTTCCTCAGCTGCCGCAGGAAGTACATCCTCTGTTGTGCCTTTTTGACTATGGAGTCGATGGTAGTCCCCCACTTAAGGTCCTTTGTGATGATGGTTCCCAGGAACTTAAAAGACTCCACAGATGTGACTGTGGTGTTGTTGATGGTGAGAGGGGTGAGGGGAGGGGGAGCACTCCTAAAGTCTACAATCAATTCCACTGTCTTAAGAGCATTGAGCTCTAGGTTGTTGCGATGGCACCAGGACACCAGCTGTGACACTTCCTGTCTGTAGGCAGATACCTCCCCATCCTGGATCAGTCCAATCAGGGTTGTGTCGTCTGCAAACCTGAGAAGCTTGACAGAGGTGTCTGTGGAGGTGCAGTCGTTGGTGTAGAGAGAGTAGAGGAGAGGAGAGAGTACGCAGCCTTGCGGTGCTCCTATGCTGAGCGTTTGCGGGTCAGAGATGTGCTTTCCCAGTCTCACATGCTGCTTCCTGTCTGTCAGGAAGTTGGTGATCCACTGACAGAGGGGTTCAGGCACAGCCAACTCGGGAAGTTTGGAGTGTAGTAGCTCTGGCACAATGGTGTTGAATGCAGAGCTGAAATCAACAAACAGGATCCTCGCATAATAATAGATAATGACTTGTAGTGGCCATTATTTTTAAGAATGGCCGATTAATTCATTATGCATGGGTGAAGCCTGTGCCACTATCCTAACACATGGTCGGTTGCGGTTTGAATTCAGAATTTTACTTTACTCGGGCTTTCCAGATTTCCGAACCTTTTGCCTGGTCTGAAACAGAAAGGGAAACCTTTCTACTGCTACTGGATCTCTAAATGCTAACCATCCATGTGATTATGGCATCCACTAATATCCAGTCCAATTATGATTAGGTGACAGCCTTCATTTAGGTTTGAATAGGTACTTGGATTGTCCATTGCAGTGTCTTTGGTATCGATCAAATTGTTGGAAAATTGCTGACTGAGAAAGCAGAATGTTCTGAGATGTGCTTCAATACACAGCAGGAGGGTTGAAGTAAAGGAAAATCTGGATGACTGCAATAAACCAATCTGCGCAATATGTGAAATAGGTTGGGCAGGTTGCAGGCTCTCAGCCTCAATTTCTGAGTTCTCTTTGTCGGCTATAATCCATAACATGAAAATACAGAGGAATGTGTAAAGAGAGCTATCATTAAATGCTGCACCTTGCACAACACTGCTGAAGTTTATTTCACTTTTACTCAACCCACAGATTTTTGGCAATCCGTTCACAATAGGTTTCCACAAGGTTTCCACAAATCTGCCGCAATTTGATAAAAAAAACAACTTGTTTTCTTTCCTGATTTCTGTTGCGGAAGTTACCTTAAAAAATTCTATCCCTCTTTGTTTTACGCATTTTCCAGGTAATTTTAAGGACAAGATCTAAGATATTCCTAAATCAATCAGATCATTATATGATCAAATATTTGACTGCAGCTTAAAGATACTGAAAATTTGAATGCCCGAACGAGTGACAGGTTTACTTATACACATACATTTGTTAAGGGCTATAGGGAAAGATAATGCAGTGAACGATTTAAAAACTTTGAGTTTAAAGATAAAACAGCATAATTCAATGGAAACTAATCTAATCAAAGCATATTTCAACAACAAGCAGTTCTTTCCACGGCAATGTTTATACCAATGTCTTTAATTTGATAAAAGAATTGAAAAACATTTAGTGTTAATGCAAATGATGCTGAGTGTGATTACAAAGGTTGCGTTGAATTAATGTGGTGTTATAGCACCTCTACAGTCAGTATTCTGAACAGAAGCCAGCTCTGTTCAAAGATGTACAAAGTGTTTGCAATACAGAGAGATGGGAAAGAAAACTGTGATTTACTGACGCACAGAATGCACATTGTAGTTTTGAAAAGAGTGAGAGAGTGCAGGAAAAGGACTACCTGTCCAAATAGAGATAACACAATGTGGACACACATTGAACCGCAGATGCTGGAATCTTGAGTACAATACAAAGTCCTGACTAACTCAATGGGTCAGGCAGGAATGGGTATTGAGGGAATGGACAGGTGATATTTCAGGCTGGGGCCCTACAGTCTGAAGAAAGGTCCTGACTGTAAACGTCGCCTCTCCATTCCCTTCAGATATCTTGCCTGACCCACTCAGTTATTCCAGAACTTTGTTTGTTATTAAGAAAAAAATGTTTTAGTTCTTCCTTTATGAAACAAGCTTCCTGCAAATTGATTTTTTTTCTTGGCATAACACGATTGAAAATCCATTTTTTATGTATGTAATACAATAGTTATTTTTGACATAGTCTATGCTTTTCTTATGCTTATGGGTCTGGGAATTTCTTATTTTGTATCTTCCTTACAACCCACTGCCTCAGGATGCAAGGAGACCCACTGCCTCAGGATGCAAGGAAATCCACTGCCTCAGGATGCAAGGAGACCCACTGCCTCGGGATGCAAGGATACCCACTCCCTCAGGATGCAAGGAGCAGCTTCATTCTTTATGCACCATTTCTTTTGGAATATTTTGAACAGACAAATATTGGAATAGGAGCAAGAACAGACCATTTGGCCTTTCACGCCTACTCTGCCATTTAAGAAGTTCATGGCTGATTTTATTGTAACCGGGGGTTCATCTGGAGGGGCTCATTGTTGGGAATACCAGGAACTATGAGAACTTATGAACACAGCACCAGATTGAGGCTCATGGAGCTAAACACTAGCCTGATCCCCTATCCTACATTTTCCCACCATCTCTCGGAAACCCAGTAACTCCACAATCCTCTCCCCGACCGGCTCCCCCCCGCCCCCCCTCATCCCATCACCCTTGCTACACCTGCCACATAATTGTCAGTGATCCCTGATCCCACCAACTTCAAAGCATTCCTGATTGCTCCTTCCCCCTCCCTCAGCACCCTTCTACACACAAAAATGCCATTATTACCCCCAAACCATTACCTTTCAATCCCCAACACGCTAGCTAACAGACCTCATTGGGTCTATTGTCAACTTAATAAGGCTGATGTTGGGAGAGAAAGACCGAGTGTCAAAGAGCCCAGTAAAATGTGCAGCTAAATGCTGATGTGGTGGGATATGGTTCGATGGTTTCTTTATTTCACGTGTACCAAGGGTACAGTGAAACACTTTTTTTTTTGCATACAGTTCAGCAAGACTATCCCCAGAGAGCAATAAAGCTATTGATCCATTTGTTCACCAGAATTAAGAAGCATTCATTTCTTAATATTAGCATCTATTTAAATGCCAATTCAACTTGCAAATATTGGCTGGAAAATACATTGCATCGTGTGGAGAAGATTGAGGAAGAATTGGTTAATTAGTTGTTCACAGTTTACACAGTGATTTCACTGCATACTTTCACTAAATCTGTTTTAACCATGGAAAGTTTTACAGGAGCGGTAAATTTTAATTTGCTTTTCTATTGTTCTGGATCATGCAATTGTTTTCCACCAAATTATCAGCATGGATCTCATGCCCTAACTCCTTGGCATTGCTATTATAATTACAATTTTACCCAGAGTTGGGGGAATCAACAATCAGAAGACGGGCTTAAGAGGAGATGACAAAGATTTAATAGGAACTCGAGGGGCAACTTCCTCACACAGTGGGTGATGGGTTTATGGAACAAGCCAGATGAGGTGGTTGAGGCATGTGCTATTATAACATTTAAAAGACACTGGGACAGGTGCATGCATAGGAAAGGTTCAGAGGGATGTGGGCCAAATGCAATCAAGTGGGATTAGCATAGATGGTGCATCTTGGTTGGCAAGGACAAGTTGGGCCCAGGGTCTGTTTCAATGCTGTATGACTTTCTGACTATAAATTGGACTGAGGGTCTGTTTCAATGCTGCATGACTGTATGATCTATCTAACAATTTTGTGGTAACATTGTATCTTTAAGTGGTTGTGCTGCGAAGTAAATAATGATCCATCATTTGTCTGTTGGGCTTGAATTATTATGGGTAAATCCCTTGTTCCTTTTGGCTGTTTAAGTCAATTGTTCACAGCTTCACTGATATTGAGAGGGCCTCTGCAGTAACAGCCGCAGAGTGAGGTCCCTTCCAAGTCAGCTACATGGGTACAAATTCAAAGGTTCGCTTTCCTCTGCTCTAATAATTTTCCTTGGTCTCAATCAGTACCAATGTGATGTTTTTTTCAACAACAGTCATTCATAAGCTTCTTCTAAATAAAAAGATGAAATTATTTTGATGGACCAATTATATTCATTATCATTGATCAAATTGTTCTTAATTTATAACAGAGAGATCAAGGTACATGGTTCCCTGAATATGGCAAGTCAAAAGTCAAGAGTGTTTAATTGTCATATGTACTGTACTATCAATTAAACAAGTGGTCTTTTAAACAATTAAACCTTTTCTTGCAGCAGCATAACAGGCCTGTAAACACAATGCTCGTAAATAATATGCAATAACCAAAAACTCAATACATTTATAACCACAAAGCTAGTGCAAAAAACAAACCAAAGCCCTTACTTCAACCAAAGACAGTCTATATACAATAAGTTCATCATTGAGTTTATAAGAAGGAACTGCAGATGCTGGAAAATCGAAGTCTGAAGAAGAGTTTTGGCCCGAAACGTTGCCTATTTCCTTCGCTCCATAGATGCTGCTGCACCCGCTGAGTCTCTCCAGCACTTTTGTCTACCTTCAAGTTCATCATTGAGGTTAGTGTTATGTAGTGTTTAAGAGCCTGATGCTTGTTTGAAGGAAACTATTCTTGGACCTGGTGGTTAGGGTTTTTTATGGTCGGAGTGAAATGAGAGCATGGCTAGATAGATATTGATATGTGATGAAGAAGGTATTTGTCATGCTTTCCTTCATTACAAAGGGTATTGAGTACAAATGTATTAACAAGAAACTACAAATGCTGGCTTACAAAAAAAAGATACAAGTACTGGAGTAACTCAGCAGATCAGGCAGCATCCTTGGAGAACATGACAGCCTTGGAGAACACATCATCTAACCATGTTCTCCAGAGATGCTGCCTGACCCATTGAGTTACTCCAGCACTTTGTGTCTTTTTTGAATTGAGTACAAAGTTTGGGACATCATGATGCGGTTAAACAAAGTCACTGGTGAGACCACACTACAGGAAGAATGTCTTTAAGTTGGAAAGGGTGCAAATGAGATTCACCAGCATGTTAATGGGACTTGTGGGCTTCAGTTATAGGGAGAGGCTAGATTGGATGGGACTTTTTTCTTTGGAGCACAGGAAGCTGAGTGGTCCTTATAGAGGTATACACAATCATGAGGAGCATGGATAAATTGGATGCCTACAATCTTTTTCCCATTTGAAACCTAAGATTCAATTCACAATTTTTGTGGTGATCCACAAATCTTAGCAAATAATGTTTTATTATTACAGAGTAGTACATGATCATTTTGACAGTATATCACTTTAATTCAGTCCCATACAGTTGAAGATTAACATCTGAAGAAGGGTTTCGGCCTAAAACGTTGCCTTTTTCCTTCGCTCCATAGATGCTGCTGCACCCGCTGAGTTTCTTCAGCTTTTTTGTGTACCTTCTGAAGATTAACATTGTCTGGTTGTACTATTCCCGTTTATGAATAAATCTGAAATTTTCAGGTTCAGTTGTCATTCTTTATTTGACCCATAAATTTGATACAACATTGTCCCATTTTGTATGTATAGCATTACAATTGACAGGAATTCAGGTAACTTAGTTTAGTTTAGTTTAGTTTAGGTTAGTTTAGTTTAGAGATACAGCATGGAAACAAGCCCTTCGGCCTGTTTCATAGAAACATAGAAACATAGAAATTAGGTGCAGGAGTAGGCCATTCGGCCCTTCGAGCCTCCACCGCCATTCAATATGATCATGGCTGATCATCCAACTCAGTATCCCGTACCTGCCTTCTCTCCATACCCTCTGATCCCCTTAGCCACAAGGGCCACATCTAACTCCCTCTTAAATATAGCCAATGAACTGGCCTCGACTACCCTCTGGGGCAGAGAGTTCCAGAGATTCACCACTCTCTGTTTGAAAAAAGTTCTTCTCATCTCGGTTTTAAAGGATTTCCCCCTTATCCTTAAGCTGTGACCCCTTGTCCTGGACTTCCCCAACATCGGGAGCAAACTTCCTGCATCTAGCCTGTCCAACCCCTTAAGTATTTTAACAAGCAATCCCCACACAATATCCTATAAGCCAATTAACTTGCAAACCTGTATGTCTTTGGAATTTGGGAGGAAACCTGAGCACCTGGAGAAAGCTCATGCTGTCACAGGGAGAATGTACAAACTCTGTACAGACAGCACCTGCAGTCAGCAACTATCAGTGTGCCACTGTGCCGCCTCTTCCAATTCCGATGAAGTTTAGGCCCACATTGAAATGTTCTTTATTGGGGAATGCTCCCCTTAACTTAGGTGAAGACCATGGCGTGGAACTTAACTATCCAATTAATGGGTGAGCTATTTGACTGATTCCCATGCAGGACTTGAAGCCTGATCAAGGTTTATCTAATTTTGTGTTGCCCGTAAATCGTTATAACTTCCCTTGCATCTATTGTCCAGGTCATGCAGGGCCAGAGGTTGATTGATCTAGCTGCCTGTTTACCTTCTATAGTTCTGCCTTTTCTTTTTAGCTTCCATTTTTGAGGGGCTCCATAGCATCTGCAGCATATAGAGCACAACACTAAAACATTATGATTTAAACTATATTTGGTTACGTTCTTGACAATTTGTGCTCCTTGACACGGGCGTTTTTGTTTTAATCAGAGATTTAGAGAAATATAGCACTAAGAAAGGCCGTCAGCCCAGCAGTCTGCAATGACCATCAAGCATCCATTTACTCTAATCCTACCTTAATAAGTGTTATTCTACAAACGCTCCCATCACCTACCCCACCGCCCCTGCCTCCAGGTTCCAGCGCACATCTAACCATGAGGGGCAATTTTCAATGGCCAGCTAATCTACAAACCCGTTCTTTTTGGGATGTGGGAGGAATACCCGGAAGAAAACGACAGGGATACAGAGGGTGTAGGAAGGAACTGCAGATGCTGGTTTACACCAAAGATAGACACAAAATGCTGGAGTAACTCAACGGGACAAGCAGCATCTCTCGAGAGAAGGAATGGGTGATGTTTCGGGTCGGGACTCTTCTGAAGACCTGAAACATCACCTATTCGTTCTCTCCAGAGATGCTGCCTGTCCCGCTGAGTTACTTCAGCATTTTTGTCTATCTTACGGATACAGAGGGAACTTGCAAACTCCACCAAGACAGCATCAGTGGTCGGATTTGAACCTTGGTCACTGGATCTCTGCAGCTCTGCCATTCTCATTACTGTACTTACTACTCTGATTCCACTAAGGCATCAATATGAGTGTCACAGAACAAAGGTGATGCTCCACCTGGGAAAGTGCCATATGATTTGAGAATATGATATTTAGGTGTCATCACTCAGAAGGACATTTTTTCCCCACCATAATCTCATTCCAAGGGAAGCCAGTGGAATTGAAGATTGCACCTTTAGCTTAGTTGAGATCACAGGATAGAAGTTCAGTGGGATATGTTAATTTGTGGGGATGAGGTTTGGGCGACAATCTGCTGAAGACAGGATCTGAAAGTTGGCATTTCTCGTTTATGATGGTATAGTCTGCTGATCTGGGAGATACTGCCAGAATACTTCAAAGGAGTAACCATGGTGTATTTTGTGGCTGGTCACAGTTCAAAGACATAGAGAGTTAATTCAGAGGCTGGTTGATGGAAGACAATCAAAGACACTGCTTTATCCCAGATGGGGTTGAGGCTCCTGAGTTTTATTAGATCACTAGTCCAAGTGCAGACCCGCTGGGTCTGTCCCCCAACGCGCGGGGGGGTGGGGGGGGGGGGGGGCTGTGGCTTCACACGCACACAAACCACCCCCCACACAAACAGGGGGGGAGGGGGTAGAGGTGGGTGTGAGGGGGGATGAGAGGGGGGTAAGGGGAGACAGGGTGGGGAGAGGGGAGGGAGGGGAGACCGCTGGGTCCCAGAGAGTAGAGGGGAGAGAGGAGG